>NC_088415.1:49927013-50227013 GCF_034236695.1 Oncorhynchus nerka | reverse complement strand
TTTTTTAAATAGCTATTGCATTCAGATGCCAATATCCTAAAGCACTAATCTAGGACTTTTCTGCAAAAAGCTATACAATTCAAGAAAATCATGTCAAATCTCCTGCATCTTTGCCCTACCGTCTTTGGGGCTGCTCTGGTGGAACTCTGCGGCAAGCGAGGGGAGAAAGATGACATCTCTGTCCTGCTCCTTCCAGGAGACACGCAGGATCTTACAGATGAGCTGCAGAGCCTGCTCTTCAGAGACATCGGAGGTTTCAGCGGATTCCTGGGACAGGCACACCCATGGAAAGTTAGAAGTACTAGCTAGAGCGGACAATGCTGCTCAAGTGACAGGTGGACCTGCGGTAATGTTGAGTGTATCGATAGGCGGGAAAAATCGACATTTACATGCCCTTGGGTAAATGCAGGGGGATCAGGGTTCAACGTGTGAAATGAAGGCCACGAGGTTGACATGTGAACTTGAAAAAAAACAAAGTGATGAACAACAGCAGTGAGTTTATTTTTTCTTCAGAGATTCAATTCAAATTAATTTAGAAAAATAAGGTCTACATTCAATAAAAGGTAGTAATAACAACGTTAAGAGATTCAATTAAATTTCATTTTGAAATATAAAGCTGACATTCAATAAGGCAGCACTAACAATCAGACAACTAATTTGGATTAACATCAACAAAGTGACAGTCCATTCATCTTAAATCAAACTATTGGGGTTAGCACACTGGACAGAGCTGTTGTCTGGAGATCATAGTAGGGCAGGGCCTATCAATGTTCACGTTCAGGACCTTGGACAGAGAAATAGACTTCATTTAAACATGTCGTTAACTTTTTCATAGATCTTTACCATTTCCACATTTTGTTACGTTACAGCCTTAATGGATTAAATAGAAAATGTTCCTCAATCTACACACAATAAACCATAATGTCAAAGCAAGTTTTTTAGAAATGTTTATATATATTTCTACAACTTGATTGGAGTTCACCTGTGGTAAATTAAATTGATTGGGAAAGGGGGACACCTGTCAATATAAGGTCCCACAGTTGACAGTGCAAGTCAGATCAGAAACCAAGCCATGAGGTTGAAGGAATTATCCATAGAGCTGAGACAGGATTTTGTTGCGTGAGGAACAGATCTGGGGAAGGGTACCAAAACATTTCCAAGAACACAGTGACCTTCAACATTCTTAAATGGAAGCAGTTTTGAACCACCAAGACTCTTCCGATGGTCACTCTGACAGAGATCCAGAGTTCCTCTGTGGAGATGGGAGAACTTTCCAGAAGGACAACCATCTCGGCAGCACTCCACCAAATCAGGCCTTTATGGTAGAGTGGCCAGAAGGAAGCCACTCCTCAGTAAAAAGGCACGTGACAGTCCTCTGAGTTTGCCAAAAAACACCTAAAGGACTCTCCGATCATGAAAAACAAGTCTCTGGAAACAAGTCTCTGGTCTAATGAAACTGGGAGACAAGTCCGGATCGAGGGAAAGATGAACAGAGCAAAGTACAAACCGATCCTTGATGAAAACCTGCTCCAGAGCGCTCAGGACCTCAGACTGGGGTGAAGGTTCATCTTCCAACAAGACAACGACCCTAAGCACACAGCCAAGACAATGCTGGATTGGCTTCAGGACAAGTCTCTGAATGTCCTTGAGTGGCCCAGCCAGACCCCAGACTTGAACCCGATCGAACATCTCTGGAGAGACCTGAAAAGAGCGGTACAGCTACGCTCCGCATCCAACCTGACAGAGCTTGAGGGGATATGCAGAGAATAATGGGAGAAACTCCCCAAATACAGGTGTGCCAAGCTTGTTGCATCATACCCAAGAAGACTTGATGCTGTAATCGCTGCCAAAGGTGCTTCAACAAAGTACTGATTAAAGGGTCTGAATACTTATGTAAATGTGAAAATTAATCCATTTTAGAATAAGGCTGTAACGTAACAAAATGAGGCAAAAGTCAAGAGGTCTGAATACTTTCTGAATGCACCGTATATTTACCAGTAAGATATGATCCAATTGATGAGTTCAACCATCTTACACAATTGAAAGCATGGAAATATAATGCCTTTGAATTAATTAGAAGTAAAACTCCCTCGATGAATGAGCCTGTTTCTGCAAAGCAAGTTTGGTGAATTTAGGAAATATTTTTGACAGAAAAACACCACCCTTTTAAAGAATTCAGAGTGAACGATAGCTCCAAAAAAACAAAAAAAGAGCTAAATCAAGCTACTGTTTAAGCTCTCTTGGACTGCTGGTGATCCTCTTCTTACCTGCTTAAGCAAGTTCTGTCTGACACTGGCATAACGGAGAAGGGGATAAGTGACGTTTAAAATCATTTTATCTCTGCCAGCTTTTTATTTGAGAGAAACGGTGGCTTTTGACAGTCAAATCGACTGCTCTTCCATCTACCAGCATCTCAACGGTCAACACGTCAACTCATAGTAAATTGCTGAAATGAAAACAGATTCACCATCTGCTGTGCTCGATGAAATGCTTGATCCAATTTCCCCCCCACTGATTGAGGACCTTTTTACTGATGAATGTCTGTTTATGACTTTTTTATATATATATTTTGTTCTGTAACTCATCTGTAAAAAGAGACCTTGGTCTCAGTATGACTCCTTGATGAAATAAAGGTTCAATAAAAAGACATTGATCAAGCCATGCTCAAACACAGAGCCAGTTGATCAAGGTCCGGTTGAGAAGCTCAGATATATGCTCTAATGTGGAGACCTATTAAACAACCTGATCTCAAAACCTGAATACATTTGCTGCAAATTTGCCATACGTCCATGCCTGTACATTTGACCAAAATTACACAAACCTAAAACACAAGGCAATTATCCAGGCAGACCAGAGGTTGCTATATGCTCAATGCTAGAGGCATTGTCGAACTTCGTAGACTAATTAAATTTCATGTGCAAGCATTGACATGTGTGAAAGACTATCGACTTCATAAAGATCTCACCAATAACGGGTTTAACAGAAGACTTGTTTGGTCACAGATGTCGAGTCTATATACCAGCTGGCAGTCCTAGCTCACTATTTGAGACCGACATACTAACAAATACCCACCAACAAACTTTATTCTACAGCTGGATGAATATGTTTCGACGTATAACTACTTCAGGTTTGATGATGAATTCTACCTCCAAACGAATGGAACGTCGATGGGCTCCATATTCGCGCCAAGCTATGCTAACCTTTATGTGGGTCATTTTGAGGAACTTTTTGTTAATAATGAAAACTAAAATCAATTTTTGAATAAAGTCTTGAAGTGGTATCGATATATTGACAACAAGGAACAGAAAAAGAGCTGTCAGACTTTATGGCGTTAATCAATGACATTAACCCCAATCTCAAATTCACTATTGAATGTGACACTCAACATGTTCATTCCCTCAATATGTGGATTGAGAAATCAAATGGAACCCTGTTTACAACTCTGTATAGAAAAAAAACCCGGACAGAAATACTCTATTACAGGGGGACAGCTTCCATCCGGAGCCATTAAAGAGAGGACTTCCAAGAAGCCCGTTTTTCAGACTGCGCCGTATATACACACCACTCCATAGAGGACTATCTAGAAAAAGCAGCGGAGATGCGCACTAGGATTATAAGAAGAGGCTACTCTCCACAATGTGTGGATGAAGCTCTTAATTTGGCATTGGGGGAAACACGAGGTGAACTGCTACAAAAAAGACCTGCTAAAAGCTAAAGAACAATCCGTAATGTTCACAACTACATATACTTTGAACTCACGAAAAGTTTGAGATGCTGTCAAGAAACACATTATCATCGGACCCAGCTTTGCCGGACGAATTTAAAAATTCACCACTTATTGTGTATAGGAGAGGTCGCAATTTACGCGATAAATAGGGTCATGCCAACTGCCAGCCACAAAATAAAATTAGCCAGGCTTTTTTACGCTCTCTTCTGAAAGGTAGCTATAAATGCAGAGGTTGCGCACAGTTTGAATATTTCTGCCACCCACACACAGGAAAATAGTTCCAAATAAATTACATTATTACGTGCTCCAACACCCATGTTATCGACATCATTAAATGTTCATGTGGGGGGGATCACGTGACCCTTGAACGAGATGGCCGCATGAACTAAGAGCTCCGCACAAGTAGTTTCCAATTCCTAATCTTACCTCCACTCCAAGTTCAAACTCATTTAGCTTTAGTAAGAAAAAGTCATGGCGGCTACAAAAGGCGACACTACAGGTGACATTTTTACCCGGACTCGAGTATTAGCGACGGAAAAAGCCTCCAAGAAGAAGCTAGCTTCAGAAAAAACTAGCGCCATTAGCCAGGAGCAAGAGAACCCGCTCCCCCACGAGGCACAGAGAATGCCAACCTCGCACTCTGTTGAAGACATCCTTTCTGAGTTGAGATCCCAACGTACAGAACTAAACACCAAATTAGATGCCATTAACTCTCAGCTCAGTGCGATAGGGGGCAAGGTGACAATCCTGGAAAACCATTTGCCTGACATCAACAACAAGATAACCATACACGCGGGGCGCCTGGACGAGGCAGAGGTGCGAATCCTATCCATGGAAAACTTATTGACAGATGCCATGGAAACAATAGCATATGCTAAAAAGAAAATCGAGCATCTGGAAGAGAAAACAGAGGACCTGGAAAACAGGGGGCGAAGGAATAATTGTGTTCTATTCAATCTGGGCGAAAAAGAAGAGGGAAACATGCCACTGATCCGCTACCTACAAGACAAACTTCCCGAGTGGCTCCACATGTCCACCGACAGGCCCATAGAACTCGAGAGAGCTCACCGAGCACTGAGGCCCCCACCAGCAGCCAGACAACCACCGCGCCCAATCACCATACGTTTCCTGCGATTCACCAACAAGGAACGAGTCCTATAGGCGGCGAAAAACAACACCATCACAGTGGGAAACGCCAAACTCGCTTTACACCAGGACCTGTCAGCTGGAATACGCAGAAAGCGCCGAGAATTTGACGAAGTGAAGAAATACTCCATTGACCGAGGCATCTTCAGGGGATTCAAATACCCAAACGAGCTCAGGATTCTTCACCAAGGAGCCTTGCGACACTTCAAAACTCCCGAAGAGGCAAAACGTTTTTTGAAAGACAATCCTGGCCAATGAGAAACAGACCAATGACTAAATGCGATTAATGCCATTACTAAAGGAGGTAAGACGACATATAGCCGATATCCAGAGACCCACCCCCTAAATGTCATTATAGCCGTCCAATTTACATTTATTTTCCTTTAACTGAGAGGGATGGGCTGTATAGCCTAACCTAAGCCTACTAATGTTTCAGCCTACTTTTATTTCCCTGTTTTTTTGTTGTTGCTATTATTACCTGGGGTTCCCTATGTCCCTTGGGGGAGGTATATGTAGGCTGGGCTATTGATTTTATTTTTCTCCCCTCTTTTACTGTGGTCTGGACGAGGGCAACTGTGTTATTTACTCAATGCGGGGTGGAGAGGATGAGGCATTTCTTTGGTGGGGAGAGGGAGACGTTGTGCGTTGCTAACTGTTCCCGGCTTTTGTTTTATTCGGAACACATAATTGAGACTGAGCGGGGGGGTAATAGATCCAACGGGATGTGTCGAGTTGTTTGGGAACTCGGCTGGGGTGTTCAGAGATTATTATTTGTGTACACCATGTACACCATTTATTTTCCTTTTATGTGAACGCAGCTGTAATTACTATCCACTTTTACCCAGCGAGAGACACACCTCTGTGATGCTGAACATGCCAAACTCCGCAGAGCTTGGGTGGAACAGGTGTATTACTCATCTTTCAAATCAAACAGTAGAGGCACAGCCATACTTATCCATAAAAATGTTCCATTCATAATTGACAAAAACATATCTGATCCGGAGGGGAGATTTATTTTGATAACTGGGTCACTATATGGTCAACCAATTACTATATTAAACATATACGCCCCTAACACAGATGCCTTCATCTTGTCAAAAATTATAACGCTGTTCAATGAGCATTGTGTCTCCTTTGGCGTGGTGGCCTGAGATTTTAATTGTACCCTTAACCCAACCCTAGACAAATCATCTCAAGTCCCCACCACAATTCCTAGATCTGCAAAGATGTTGAACTCTCTTTACTAAAGAGATGGGACTGATAGATATCTGGAGAGAGAATAATAGCTCATCTATGGACTATACATACTACTCTAATGTCCATAACACCTACTCCCGTATAGATTACATTTTTATCCCAAAGAGTTTCATAAATTCAGCCACTTGTATAATCGGACCCATAGCACTTTCAGATCACGCCTTTGTCCACCTCCGCTTTGACCTATGCAAAAACATCCCGAGGTCAAAGAGCTGGAAATTCAACACCTCCATGCTATCAAATGACGTGTTCCATACATTGGTAACTAAATGGATAGACAACTACACACAAGACAATAAAGATTCTCCTGTTTCTCCGGCCACAATGTGGGACGCTGCTAAAGCCACACTAAGAGGTCATCTAATTGCATATGCTTCCTCTAAGAAAAAAGCAATGGAAGCACACAGGCTAGATCTTGAGAGGGAGCTGGAATGCTGTGAAAAAATACATAAACAATCCCTAGACAGCACCTCCTGGAGTCATCTTAAAGAAGCCAAAGCCAAACTGAATTTGGACTACACTCGGGAGATTAAAAAAAAGTTTTCTTTACTAAACAGAAATACCATGAGTATAGCAATAGGCCCAGTAGATTGCTTGCTTACCAATTAAAAAAGGAGCAGTCAGAGCGTACAATCATGGCTATCCGAACAGCAGAGGACGAGGTCACATATGACCCAAAAAAGATCAATTTAACTTATCATGATTTTTACTGCAAACTATATACCTCTGAGAGAAAACACACGGAGGCAGAACTCCACTCTTTCCTAGAGGGAATCTCGCTACCTAAACTATCAGAGACCGACCAAGAAGATCTCAACTCCCCCTTCACTCCTGAGGAGATCCTGGAGGCAATTACCTCCATGCCACCTAATAAGTCCCCAGGCCCAGATGGATTCCCCAGAGAGTTCTACAAAGCTTTTTGGCCCCAGCTCAGCCCTATCTTCATGCCAATGCTGGAGGATTTTTGCAAAAACGGTGTTCTCCCGGACTCAATGCACACAGCTCGCATTACAGTGTTGCTAAAAAAGGACAAGGACCCCCTATCCTGCTCGTCCTTCCGGCCCATAAGCTTGTTGGATTTCGACTATAAAATAATTACCAAATTGCTCACCAAAAGACTAAACACTCTTCTTCCCAAAATAATAAAAGCGGACCAAACTGGATTTATTAGAGACAAATGATAACTGATAACATTCGCGGTCTTTTTGATATTATTGATCAAGTAAACGCACAGAAGAACCCTGTCCTGCTGGCTTCACTGGATGCTGAGAAGGCGTTTAATGGGCCCAAATTTTATTAAATGGATCAAATCACTATACTCTCATCCAAATGCCATGGTGACTACTAATGGACTGAACTCTGACAGATTCCCTCTGGAACGGGGCACAAGACAAGGGTGCTCGCTGTCCCCGCTGCTCTACTTGTTGGGGGCGGAGCCTCTGGCAGAGCTGATAAGGAGCAATCCAAGTATTATGGGTGTTTCTGCAGGTGGCCTGCAGCACAAGATTTCGCTTTACGCGGATGATGTCTTGCTCTACATATCCAACCCTGAGAAATCCCTCCCTCTCATTTTAGACACAATTGCTCAGTATGGCACGTTTTCAGGTTATAAGATCAATTTTAACAAATCCACTGTCTGCCCTCTCAATATTACACTCACCAGCTCTATGAAGACACTTTGTCCTTTCCAATGGAAAACACAGGGGTTTCAATACCTTGGGATCTTCATAACACCAGATCTGAATAGCCTTTTTAAGGAAAATTATCTTCCACTCCTGGATCGAATCAAGAACGATCTCCAAACCTGGATCTCCCTCCCAATTAGCTTAGTAGGAAGAATTAATATAATCCGTATGAACGTCCTCCCTAGACTGAACTACTTATTTCAGATGCTCCCATGCTATCTCCCAGTTTCCTTCTTCAAAACAACTAACCAAAGAATCACCAAATTTATATGGGGCAATAAAAAACCTATGATCAAGTTTTCCACTTTATCAAAACCTGAATCTAAAGGTGGTCTTGCCCTTCCCTCCCTTCAATTGTACTACTGGTCTGCCCAAATCCGCAACATGCTAATATGGATCACAAACAGACAAGAGTCAACGTGGATTCAGATAGAAGCCCAATCCTGTGGTTCATTGCCCTTAAGCTCAATTATATTCATTAATAACTTTAGTGAAGTGGGCAACATAGCCAAAACCTTTGTGATTTACAGCACCCTACTAGCGTGGAGGGACTGTAAGAAATACCTGGGCATTTCCTCCCAAATATGTTCTCACTCGCCTATAGTAGGCAACCCAGACTTGCCAAAAGCCCTGAGGGATGCCAACTTTAATCTTTGGCATGCTCTAGGAATCAGGACCCTTTCAGACCTATTTCATCAGAAAACCACTACACTGAAATCCTTTCAAGAGCTCTGCAGTGAATTCGATGTGCCAAGATCCCTTTTTTTTATTTTTATATCTTCAAATTAGACATGTAATTTCCTCGTTTACCTCCAAGAGGAGGTTTAGAACTCAGTTGAATGAAGTTGAAACCCTTCTTGTCACAGCACAATCCATTAAAGGCAAAATATCTTACATCTATAGACTCCATTCCGAGAAAGGAAGCTCCTCCTTTACTCCTTTGAAAATAATCTGGGAAAAGGACCTTGGTCTGACTATCAGTGATCAGTTATGGGCGGAGGTTTGCGACAGGGTATACTGCTCCTCTACCAGTGTAAAAATGAAAGAATCTAATTACAAATTTTTGTACAAATTGTATTATAATCCTGAGACTCCATAGAATGAAAACAGATATGTCTCCTAACTGTAAAAGATGTACCTCTGAAAGTGGAACCATATATATGCATGTATTTTGGAGCTGTAGAGAGATTGCCAGATTCTGGCAATCTGTACATACTGCTGCACAGAAAATACTAGAGGTACAGTTTGATATGACCCCATGTATCTATCTTCTTAATGCCCAGCAGGACTTTGTTCTTGATCCTGACAGAGAAAATTTGCTTATGACTATTACATACTTTGCTAAGAAATGTATTCTTCTATTGTGGGCCTCTAATACCCCTCCTACATTTAAAATGTGGATTGACCAGATTGTTGACTTTCTTCCTCTTGAAAAGCTCACTTATGACCTCCACAAGAGACAGCCCAAGTTTGATAGACTCTGGTCTCCACTATTCAACTATATTTCAAACTGGACAGAGTGAACGGGGTGACTAGGGAAATGCGCAGATACATGTTGTGTAGGGTACTGTAAAAACCTAAAAACGAATTATTGGCCCGTCATCTCAGCGAATGCTTGAAATAGCTGATAAGAAACTTGATAGTGCTGCTGCAAGTGTTATATGTTTTTTTTGTGTGTTTTTATTTTAATTTCGTTTTTGAGTACGTGTGCGTATGTGTGTGTGTGTATGTATATGTGTGTGTGTATGTACGTATGCATGTATATATATATGTACCAAGGAAAATATATAGATTAAGAAAAATGAATGCTTTTATTTGACTTTATCATTCATTTTTATTTTATTATTATTTTTTGACTTTTTCTTTTTTTAAAGCCTGTCACATCTGTGAATGTGGAATGTGTTTTGTTGGTTGATTGAAAAACAAGAAAACTTAATAAAACTTTAAATTGAAAAAAAAGAAAAAGAAAAAATGTTCATGTGGGCTGTGCTATGTCGGTTAAACCTCTCGCTCTCTCAAACAGAGAATTGGTGAAGATAAAAGTTCAATCAGGAGAAACGACAGGGATTATCCAGTCGCAGTACATTTTAATGACCTGAAGCATGATATTTCTACCTTTAGATTTTGTGGCATAGAGAAAGTTAAGATATCAGACAGGGGAGTGATATTAATAATACTCTGAGTAAAAGAAAAAGCTCTGACGAAGGCCGTGAGGCCAATAATTAAAGCTTAATAAAGAGCAGTGACACTATTAAGAGCAGTGTGAGCGTTTCTTATTTTATTCGACTGTTACCATGCACCTGCAAAAAAGATAGGTCAAATGTGCTCGTGCCTTTTGAATTTTGAAGCCACATAATCCACAAGACAAGATACATCTAAATCTTTTTTTCGAAAATACAAAGTTCACGATTCACAAATTATTTGATTCAGCAAATATAATGAATGGGCAGCATGGTAGCCTAGTGGTTAGCGTTGGGCTAGTAACCAAAGGTAGCAAGTTCGAATCTCTGAGCTGACAAGGTACAAATCTGTCGTTCTGCCCCTGAACAAGGCAGTTAACCCACTATTCCTAGGCCATCATTGAAAGTAAGAATTTCTCCTTAACTGACTTGCCTAGCTAAATAAAGGTAAATAAACAAAATAAAAATAAAGAAGTAAATTGTTCGTTTCATTAAAAATAATCATTAAAATTAATCATATGAAATCAAAAAAGTAAAAGGTGAAAAATCACTTTGTATGGCCTTTATTCTTGAGTGTCGATGGAAAGATTTTTGGGACACGATGAAAGCATATGCTATCAATCACTAAACAGTTAACTAGAGGATACAATACAATTGAAGTCAGAAATGTACATGAACATAAATTTGGAGTCATTAAAACTGTTTTTTTAACCAACACACATTTCTTGTTAACAAACAATAGTTTTGACAAGTCGGTGCATGACACGTAATTTTTCCAACAATTGTTTACAGACAGATTATTTCACAATTCCAGTGAGTCAGAAGTTTACAAACACTAAGTTGACTGTTGCCTTTAAACAGCTTGGAAACTTCCAGAAAATGATGTCATGGCTTAGAAGCATCTGATAGGCTAATTGACATCATTTGAGTCAATTGGAGGTGTACCTGTGGATGTATTTCAAAGCCTACCTTCAAACTCAGTACCTCTTTGCTTGACATCATGGGGAAATCTAAATAAATCAGCCCAAGACCTCAGAAAACAAATCTAGACCTCCACAAGTCTGGTTCATCCTTGGGAGCAATTTCTAAATGCCTGAAGGTACCACGTTCATCTGTACAAACAATAGTATGCAGGTATAAACACCATGGGACCACGCAGCCGTCATACCGCTCAGGAAGGAGACGCGTTCTGACTCCTATAGATGAACGTACTTTGGTGCAAAATGTGCAAATCAATCCCAGAACAACAGCAAAGGACCTGAAGATGCTGGAGGAAACGGGTACAAAAGTATCTATATCCACAGTAAAACGAGTCCTATGTCGACAAAACCTGAAAGGCCGCTCAGCAAGGAAGAAGCCACTGCTCCAAAACCGCCACAAAAAAAGCCAGACCACGGTCTGCAACTGCACATGGGGACGAAGATCGTACTTTTTGGAGAAATGTCCTCTGGTCTGATGAAAGAAAAATAGAACGGTTTGGCCATAATGACCATCATTATGTTTGGAGGAAAAAGGGGGATGCTTGCAAGCCGAAGAACACCATCCCAACCGTGAAGCACGGGGGTGGCAGCATCATATTGTGCGGGTGCTTTGCTGCAGGAGGGACTGGTGCAATGAATCATCTGAGCGTGAAACGTCAACCAGACATTATCGTAGAGCACTCAATTGATTCACTCTATATGTGTGCGTTGTATTGACCTGCTCCCTTATTAATAAGTGATTAAAGATTTAGTTTAAGTATAACTCTGACTTGTGTGATAAGTTTGCCTCTCCTCATTTGATAGTGAAGAAATTAACCACCACAGCATCCTGATGGGTTGCATCACTGCCTGGTATGACCACTGCTCGGCCTCCGACCGCAAGGCACCACAGAGGGTAGTGCGTACGGCCCAGTACATCTTTGGGGCCAAGCTTCCTGCCATCCAGGACTTCTATACCAGGCAGTGTCAGAGGAAAGCCCTAAAATTGTCAAAGACTCCGGCCACCCTAGTCAGACTGTTCTCTCTGCTACCGCACGGAAAGCGTAACCGGAGTGCCAAGTCGAGGTTCAAGATGCTTCTAAACAGCTTCTATCCCCAAGCCATAAGACTCATGAACAGATAATCAAATGGCTATCCAGACTATTTGCATTTCCACACCTAGATAGCTAACCGTATGCTTTAACTTGAAATGAAAACGGCAGACTAAATTAGAAACGTGTAATATCTGAAACTTTAGCTAGCTAGTGTTGGGGAATAATCAGAATTAGTTGGTAACATAGGTAAGATGTTTTATATTCATCTTATGTTTGTAAGTTACTTCTCATCAGAATGTGTTTGTATAATACTGTGGCGGGGTTGCAGTATCTGTTCTCTGTCAAGACTAAGTTATTTGGGCCGGAGAGAGGGGAGAGGTCAAGCGTGTATCTCTTGGCTCCACAATGTCTGTGTGCCAGTCAATGTGTCTCTGTGATCTTGTCAAGATAGGATGGATTTGATATATGCCTGTTGATATGTGGATTTGGTTTATGGTTCTGAGTTTGAGAAAAAAACATAGTTTAGGAGACAAAGCTGAACGATAAATTATGCCTAATGCTGTCTGGCTATGTGTGTCTTTGCTATAAAGGATCTCAGTTGCAATGTGTAAGGGACTCTCAGAGAATTCATTTATAGACACTGAATTGATCTGAGAGTCACAGGGTTGTGATGGAGCTCATATAATTAAAGATGGACTTTGTGATAACTAACTCTGACTTGTGTGTGGTTTGCTCTCATGATTTGGTAAATACAGGAAATTTCCACGACACTAGTCTCTTACATAGATGGACGCCAAGAAAGCCATTGGTCAACTGCAAACCATACAGAATGCTGCAGCACAGGTACTGACCAAGACCAGATGAAGAGCACACATTACACTGGTTTTATGGTCTCCGCACTGGCTGCCAGATTTTCTATTGTTCTTAAAGAAATCCTAGACTGTGCACCCCAATATATGTCAGACATGCTTTTAAGTTATGTACCCAGTAGGTCACTCAGGTCCTCTGGCATTGTCCTTTTAACTATCCCAAAGCCTAGGACCAAGAGGCATGGAGGCAGCGTCTGGAATAGCCTGCCAGAGAAGTTGAGGGGGGCCAAAAGTGTGGACACATTTTTTTTAAAGAGATCGTAAAACCTTTTTAGCTTTGCTTTCCTTGGGGTGCTTTTAAGTCTTTCAGTTTGTCATTTTATATATTTTTTATCGTATTTTTGTTGTGCAGTAAATACTTCAGCTTTAATTATTGTTTTTTCCTGTGAACATTGTGTTAGATTACATGTTGGAAATGTGCTGTATAAATACTGCTTGATTTGATATAGCCTCGTTATTGTTATCTATTGTGTCACTACTTTCTACTTTTATTTGCACATTTTCTTAACTTTACACTGTTGGTAAAGGGCTCAGAAGTAAGCATTTACTGTAAAGCCTACATCTGTTGTATTGACATGTGACAAACACAACATGTATTTAATTTGGAGTACATGAATCCCCAGCTCATTTGGTCCAAAGTATTGATATACCAACTCGCACCGAAAGAGAAAAAGAGTTCTGTTATCTCCCATTCATTTGGCAGACCCTTTTCATGATAGAGGCTGCGTCTGAAGGCTCTGGTCAAAAGTAGTGCGCAATATAGGGAATAGAGGGTGCCATTTTGAATACAGCCAAAGAGCGACTGATCAAAGTACATACCGGAAGGAAGAGGGTGGATTGGGAGCCCTGCCTACCTTTTCAGCCAGGTTCCTCCTCTCCCTGCGGTCATTGTCCTCCACCTCCATGTTCTCTATCCCTGAGTCCACATCCACTTGGGATATGCTGCTGGGCCACAGAGAGAGGGGGGGCAACATGGTCAATGAATTCATCCCTGCATCAAATCACAGTAACAGGCTATCAACACAAAAGGACACACACAGTGGTGAAGAACAGTTAAATGCAGCGGGTGGCCGTCTTATCGCAACACTTGCCATCATTTTCTGTTACCCCCCAATGGTTTAGACTTTTAGAGGTTATATACTGTGCAAAGTATTCACACCCCTTGACTTTTTCCACAAGAATCTCAAATATAAAATATATTTTGATTTATTTAACACTTTTTTTTTGTTACTACATGATTCCATATGTGTTATTTCATAGTTTTGATGTATTCACTATTACTCTACAATGTAGAAAATAGTCAAAAATAAAGAAAAGCCCTTTAATGAGTAGGTGTTCTAAAACTTTTGACCTGTAGTGTATTTTCCTAAGTATGTGAGAGTAGGGCGATTCCCTTGTTGGCTCTTGAATCAGGTCCACCAGCACCAATGACGAACGCCCTAACCCAGGGATAACCAACTAGATTGTACAAATCTTGACTGGTACTGAATATTTATACCCCCCTCCAAGGAGGCGGAGTCAACTCCTTGCACATCTAGACAGACAATACATCTCTGTTGTTCCTGAGTATTAAATGGCGCCGGAGAGGATTGCTGTCATTTCATGGGTTCTTGACCAACCGTGTTATTGTGTTAGTTTTTTCGCATTTTTTACAACTTATTTTGTACATAATGCTGCTGCTACTGTCTCTGATGACCGCAAAGAGCTTCTGGAAATCAGAACAGCGATTACTCACCTTGAACCGGATGAAGAATCTCTTTAAATGAGTTGGACGAGAGCCATTTACTCCAGACACCCAGAGGCCCTCATCCCAGTCATTCACTGGAGAAAGAGACGGAAAAGAAATCGCAGAAAGAGATCGGGGTGCCTTGTGAGGACCCGCTGATGAGTGGCTAATTTTCCCTTGCCATCCGTACTACTGGCCAACGCACAATCGCTGGAAAATAAATTGGACGAGCTTAATGCAAGTATATCCTACCATCTGGACAATACCGTAATATCTTGTGTTTCACCGAGTGGTGGCTGAACGACGACGTGATCAACTCACAGCTGGCTTGTTACACACTGCATCGGCAGGATAGAACAGCAGCCTCTGGTAAGACAAAGGGTGGCAGTCTATGTATATTTGTAAACAGCTGTTGCACGATATCTAAGGAAGTGTCGAGGTTTTGATCACATGAGGAAGAATATCTTATGATAAGCTGTAGACCACACTATCTACCGAGAGAGTATCTGTATTTTTCGTAGCCGTCTACATACCACCACAGACCGATGTGGGCACTAAGACCGCACTCAATGAGCTCTAAGAAAACAGGAAAACGCTCACACAGAGGCAGCGCCGGGGACTTTAATGCAGGGAAACTTAATCCGGTTTACCAAATTCCGATCAGTATGTTAAATGTGCAACCAAAAGGGAAATATATATTTTGACCACATTTACTCATCACACAGAGATGCGTACAAAGCTCTCCCTCGCCTTACATTTTGGCAACTCTGACCATAATTCTATCCTCCTGATTCCTGCTTACAAGAACAAATTAAAGCAGGACTTGATGAAGCAGATCCTATGATGAAGCAGACTGATTTACTAGCACAGACTGGAATATGTTCCGTGATTCCTCCGATTAAATTGAGAACACCACATCAGTTACTGGCTTCATCAATGATTACGTCATCCACACAAAATCCGCACTGAGCTAAAGGGAAGAGCTGCCACTTTCAAGGACTTGGACTCTGACCCGGAAGTTTATAAGAAATCCCGTTTTGTCCTCCGACGAATCATCAATCAGGCAAAGCGTCAATACAGGACTAAGACTAAGCACTATCCTGTGCTTGGCCCTCCTATGTTGAACATAATAAACGGCTCTCTATCCACTGGATGTGTACCAAACTCACTAAAAGTGGCAGTAATAAAGCCTCTCTTGAAAAAGCCAAACCTTGACCCAGAAAATATAAAAAACTATCGGCCTATATCGAATCTTCCATTCCTCTCAAAAAATTTTTTAGAGAAGGCTGTTGCGCAGCAACTCACTGCCTTCCTGAAGACAAACAATGTATACGAAATGCTTCAGTCTGCTTTTAGACCCCATCATAGCACTGAGACGGCACTTGTGAAGGTGGTAAATGACATTTTAATGGCATCGGACCGAGGCTCTGCATCTGTCCTCGTGCTCCTAGACCTTAGTGCTGCTTTTGATACCATCGATCACCACATTCTTTTGGAGAGATTGGAAACCCAAATTGGTCTACACGGACATGTTCTGGCCTGGTTTAGATCTTATCTGTCGGAAAGATATCAGTTTGTCTCTGTGAATGGTTTGTCCTCTGACAAATCAACTGTAAATTTCGGTGTTCCTCAAGGTTCCGTTTTAGGACCACTATTGTTTTCACTATATATTTTACCTCTTGGGGATGTTATTCGAAAACATAATGTAAACTTTCACTGCTATGCGGATGACACACAGCTGTACATTTCAATGAAACATGGTGAAGCCCCAAAATTGCCCTCGCTAGAAGCATGTTTCAGACATAAGGATGTGGATGGCTGCAAACTTTCTACTATTAAACTCGGACAAAACAGAGATGCTTGTTCTAGGTCCCAAGAAACAAAGAGATCTTCTGTTGAATCTGACAATTAATCTTAATGGTTGTACAGTCGTCTCAAATAAAACTGAAGGACCTCGGCGTTACTCTGGACCCTGATCTCTCTTTTGAAGAACATATCAAGACTATTTCAAGGACAGCTTTTTTCCATCTACGTAACATTGCAAAAATCAGAAACTTTCTGTCCAAAAATGATGCAGAAAAATGAATCCATGCTTTTGTCACTTCTAGGTTAGACTACTGCAATGCTCTACTTTCCGGCTACCCGGATAAAGCACTAAATAAACTTCAGTTAGTGCTAAATACGGCTGCTAGAATCCTGACTAGAACCAAAAAATTTGATCATATTACTCCAGTGCTAGCCTCTCTACACTGGCTTCCTGTTAAAGCAAGGGCTGATTTCAAGGTTTTACTGCTAACCTACAAAGCATTACATGGGCTTGCTCCTACCTATCTCTCTGATTTGGTCCTGCCGTACATACCTACACGTACGCTACGGTCACAAGACGCAGGCCTCCTAATTGTCCCTAGAATTTCTAAGCAAACAGCTGGAGGCAGGGCTTTCTCCTATAGAGCTCCATTTTTATGGAACGGTCTGCCTACCCATGTCAGAGACGCAAACTCGGTCTCAACCTTTAAGTCTTTACTGAAGACTCATCTCTTCAGTGGGTCATATGATTGAGTGTAGTCTGGCCCAGGAGTGGGAAGGTGAACGGAAAGGCTCTGGAGCAACGAACCGCCCTTGCTGTCTCTGCCTGGCCGGTTCCCCTCTTTCCACTGGGATTCTCTGCCTCTAACCCTGTTACAGGGGCTGAGTCACTGGCTTACTGGGGCTCTCTCATGCTGTCCCTAGGGGGGGTGTGTCACCTGAGTGGGTTGATTCACTGTTGTGGTCAGCCTGTCTGGGTTGGCGCCCCCCCCTTGGGTTGTGCCGTGGCGGAGATCTTTGTGGGCTATACTCGGCCTTGTCTCAGGATGGTAAGTTGGTGGTTGAAGATATCCCTCTAGTGGTGTGGGGGCTGTGCTTTGGCAAAGTGGGTGGGGTTATATCCTTCCTGTTTGGCCCTGTCCGGGGGTGTCCTCGGATGGGGCCACAGTGTCTCCTGACCCCTCCTGTCTCAGCCTCCAGCATTTATGCTGCAGTAGTTTATGTGTCGGGGGGCTAGGGTCAGTTTGTTATATCTGGAGTACTTCTCCTGTCCTATTCGGTGTCCTGTGTGAATCGAAGTGTGCGTTCTCTAATTCTCTCCTTCTCTCTTTCTTTCTCTCTCTCTCTCGGAGGACCTGAGCCCTAGGACCATGCCCCAGGACTACCTGACATGATGACTCCTTGCTGTCCCCAGTCCACCTGGCCATGCTGCTGCTCCAGTTTCAACTGGCCTGGGCCCTAGGACCATGTCCCAGGACTACCTGACATGATGACTCCTTGCTGTCCGCAGTCCACCTGGCCATGCTGCTGCTCCAGTTTCAACTGTTCTGCCTTACTATTATTCGACCATGCTGGTCATTTATGAACATTTGAACATCTTGGCCATGTTCTGTTATAATCTCCACCCGGCACAGCCAGAAGAGGACTGGCCACCCCACATATGCTCTCTCTAATTCTCTCTTTCTTTCTCTCTCTCGGAGGACCTGAGCCCTAGGACCGTGCCCCAGGACTACCTGACATGATGACTCCTTGCTGTCCCCAGTCCACCTGACTGTGCTGCTGCTCCAGTTTCAACTGTTCTGCCTTATTATTATTCGACCATGCTGGTCATTTATGAACATTTGAACATCTTGGCCATGTTCTGTTATCTCTACCCGGCACAGCCAGAAGAGGACTGGCCACCCCACATAGCCTGGTTCCTCTCTAGGTTTCTTCCTAGGTTTTGTCCTTTCTAGGGAGTTTTTCCTAGCCACCGTGCTTTTACACCTGCATTGCTTGCTGTTTGGGGTTTTAGGCTGGGTTTCTGTACAGCACTTTGAGATATCAGCTGATGTACGAAGGGCTATATAAATAAATTTGATTTGATAAGACTTGCTGCCCAGTGACACGAGCCTACCAGACGAGCTAAGTCACTTCTATGCTCACTTCGAGGCAAGTAACACTGAAAAATGCCTGAGAGCACCAGCTGTTCCAGACGACTGTGTGATCACGCTCTCCGCAGCCGATGTGAGTAAGATCTTTAAACAGGTCAACATTAACATGGCCACAGGGCCAGAGGGATTACCTGGACGTGTAGTCCCAGCATGCGCTGAACAACTGGAAAGAGTGTTCACTGACATTGTTAAACCTCGCCCTGTCTGAGTCTGTAATATCAACATGTTTCAAGCAGACCACCATAGTCCCTGTGCCCAAGAACACTAAGGAAACCTGCCTAAATAACTACTGACCCGTAACACTCACGTCTGTGCTTTGAAAAGCTGGTCATGGCTCAGAACACCATTATCCCCCAGGGGTGCGTGCCCAGTCCCCTCCTGTATTCTCTGTTCACTCATGACTGCACAGCCAGGCACGACTCCAACACCATCATTAAGTTTGCCCGATGACACAACAGTGGTAGGCCTGATCACCGACAATGACGAGACAGCATATAGGCAGGTAGTCAGAGACCTGGCCGTGTGGTGCCTGGACAACAACCTCTCCCTCAACGCGATCAAGACTAAGAAGATGATTGTGGACTACAGGAAAAGTAGACCCGAGCATGCCCCCATTGTCATCGACGGGGCTGTAGTGGAGCAGGTTGAGAGCTTCAAGTTCATTGGTGTCCACATCGCCAACAAACTAACATGGTCCAAGCACATCAAGAGTCGTGAAGTGGGTACGACAAAACCTATTCCCCGTCAGGAGACAGAAAAGATTTGGCATGGGTCCTCAGATCCTCAAAAAGGTTCTACAGCTTCACCGAGAGCATCCTGACTGATTGCATCACTGCCTGGCATGGCAACTGCCCGGCCTCCGACCGGCACTCGAGGGTAGTGCGTACGGCCCAGTACATCACTGGGGCCAAGCTTCCTGCCATCCAGGACCTCTGTACCAGGCGGTGTCAGAGCAAGGGGCAAGTGGTACCGGAGCGCCAAGTCTAGGTCCAAGAGGCTTCTAAACAGTTTCTACCTCCAAGCCATAAGACTACTGAACATCTAATCAAATGGCCACCCAGACCACTTGCATTGTCCCCCCCTTACACCACTGCTACTGTTATTATTATCCATGCATAAGTCACTTTAATAACTCTACCCACATGTATACATTACCTCAATTACCTTGACTAACTGGTACCCCCTGTATTTAGCATCGCTATTGTTATTTTACTGCTGCTCTAATTAATTGTTACTTTATTTCAGGTATTTTTCTTAAAACTGCATTATTGGTTAAGGGCTTGTAAGTAAGCGGTTCACTAAGATCTACACCTGCTATATTCAGCACGTGACAATTACAATTTGATTCCTCTCACTGGTATAGTCACGGCCCTGCTTGATGCTAGAACCTTTGTGGGCATGGAAGTATGTGTTTGTGTAATAGGACAGTTCCTTCTTCTCACTTCATATGACCTGACCTCGGCCAAATTCCTCACTTCTTTTTAATCCATGGCCGTCCTACCTTCAGGTGACTAAAAGCAGACTGTTGCCTTCTGCCTCCCTCAAGAGTCATGATATTTAACCAAGTTTAACATTCATGTTTGACAGAATGTAACATTTCTGCACTCCCTCGTCTCAGTCAGTAACTTTCCATACACCTAGTTCATAGCCATACTCAATTGACCCCAAAATACACATTCCTTATACAGTAATCAGTCAATTCTAGTCTGGTAACATGAATTACTATATTTCAAGCTAGAATCCAACAGTATGTACTGACAAGTGACCTACTGGTTATGTGTAGGTACTAACATGTGACCTACTGGTTGTGTGTAGGTACTGACATGTGACCTACTGGTTGTGTGTAGGTACTGACATGTGACCTACTGGTTGTGTGTAGGTACTGACATGTGACCTACATGTTGTGTGTAGGTACTGACATGTGACCTACATGTTGTGTGTATGTACTGACATGTGACCTACTGGTTGTGTGTATGTACTGACATGTGACGTACTGGTTGTGTGTATGTACTGACATGTGACCTACTGGTTGTGTGTAGGTACTGACATGTGACCTAGTTGTTGTGTGTAGGTACTGACATGTGACCTAGTTGTTGTGTGTGTGTACTGACATGTGACCTATGTTGTTGACCTACTGGTGTGTATGTACTGACATGTGACCTAGTTGTTGTGTGTAGGTACTGACATGTGACCTAGTTGTTGTGTGTAGGTACTGACATGTGACCTAGTTGTTGTGTGTAGGTACTGACATGTGACCTAGTTGTTGTGTGTATGTACTGACATGTGACCTACTGGTTGTGTGTATGTACTGACATGTGACCTAGTTGTTGTGTGTAGGTACTGACATGTGACCTAGTTGTTGTGTGTAGGTACTGACATGTGACCTAGTTGTTGTGTGTAGGTACTGACATGTGACCTAGTTGTTGTGTGTAGGTACTGACATGTGACCTAGTTGTTGTGTGTATGTACTGACATGTGACTTACTGGTTGTGTGTATGTACTGACATGTGACCTACTGGTTGTGTGTAGGTACTGAAATGTGACCTAGTTGTTGTGTGTATGTACTGACATGTGACCTACTGGTTGTGTGTAGGTACTGACATGTGACCTAGTTGTTGTGTGTAGGTACTGACATGTGACCTAGTTGTTGTGTGTAGGTACTGACATGTGACCTAGTTGTTGTGTGTATGTACTGACATGTGACCTACTGGTTGTGTGTATGTACTGACATGTGACCTACTGGTTGTGTGTATGTACTGACATGTGACCTAGTTGTTGTGTGTAGGTACTGACATGTGACCTAGTTGTTTGTATGTACTGACATGTGACCTAGTTGTTGTGTGTATGTACTGATATGTGACCTAGTTGTTGTGTGTAGGTACTGACATGTGACCTAGTTGTTGTGTGTGTGTACTGACATGTGACCTAGTTGTTGTGTGTAGGTACTGACATGTGACCTAGTTGTTGTGTGTAGGTACTGACATGTGACCTAGTTGTTGTGTGTAGGTACTGACATGTGACCTAGTTGTTGTGTGTAGGTACTGACATGTGACCTAGTTGTTGTGTGTAGGTACTGACATGTGACCTAGTTGTTTGTATGTACTGACATGTGACCTAGTTGTTGTGTGTATGTACTGACATGTGACCTAGTTGTTGTGTATGTACTGACATGTGACCTAGTTGTTGTGTGTAGGTACTGACATGTGACCTAGTTGTTGTGTGTAGGTACTGACATGTGACCTAGTTGTTGTGTGTATGTATTGACATGTGACCTAGTTGTTGTGTGTATGTACTGACATGTGACCTAGTTGTTGTGTGTAGGTACTGACATGTGACCTAGTTGTTGTGTGTAGGTACTGACATGTGACCTACTGGTTGTGTGTATGTACTGACATGTGACCTACTGGTTGTGTGTATGTACTGACATGTGACCTACTGGTTGTGTGTATGTACTGACATGTGACCTAGTTGTTGTGTGTAGGTACTGACATGTGACCTAGTTGTTGTGTGTAGGTACTGACATGTGACCTAGTTGTTGTGTGTAGGTACTGACATGTGACCTAGTTGTTGTGTGTAGGTACTGACATGTGACCTACTGGTTGTGTGTATGTACTGACATGTGACCTACTGGTTGTGTGTAGGTACTGAAATGTGACCTAGTTGTTGTGTGTATGTACTGACATGTGACCTACTGGTTGTGTGTAGGTACTGACATGTTGTAACGGTTTTGACTTGAACCAGTCCATCGACAGTGGTGACTCGTTCTCGGAGTTGACTGGCTAGTAGTGGGTTGATGTTCTTCAAGATCAATTTAATGACCTCTTCCTCCTCAATGCCAGGTTTCCACCTTCTGCACAGGGAGTGGTAACCGTATGCAAAGTCACGGATACTCTCTTTCTCTCCTTGTGCCACATCCCACCAGTCTCGAGCTGTCCCATGCAACACATTCCTCAATGTGGCAAGGAGTTCTTCGTCAGTCAGGGGATTGAGGGCAAGAAAGTCACGACATCTTTCTAGATACATTAGCGGATCAGGACTGTCATCTTTTTTCCCAAAGGTGGGAAATTGCAATTTAATGGGCATCGCCCCCACATGACATCTACTCAAATCACCATGAACAAACGAGCTAGGAGGGATTGAGGAAGTAGAGGGGGAGGGAGTTATCGGACCATGAAAATGAACACCATGATGCATGGTGGATTGCATCCTGCAAGGGGTGGCTGTAGCATGGCCTTGTCTTGGCTGTTCAGAGGTGCCAGCTTGGCCCTCAGTGGTCTGAACAGAAGTGGACACCAGAGAAACTCTGTGTAAGGAGTTGTGCCTAATGGAGGCCATGTCCACAGACACGTCATCCAACATTTTAACACAATTAGAGAGTTCTGTCTGCAAGTGGTCTACAGTGTTAACCATGGGAGAAAAAACAGAATTGACGTCCTTGAGGACCTCAGTGTGGTGATGTTCCAGGCGCCATTGGAGAGTGGCAGTGAGTTGGTTTCGTTGGTAGTCAAACTGCCTGTCCATGGCACCAGTAATTTCCCGTCTTCCACTCTCACTGAGCTCTGTCAGCGTGTGGGTTAGAGTGTTCAGTGAGTTTTTGAATTCCATGGCACTCTGTTGTTGAGTCCGACGAATATCAAGGATGTCACCTTGAAGTTGTAGGACTACAACCTCTGGAGATAAACCAGACAATGGAGGAAGGTTGGGTGTCAGAGGGAGGGCTAGCTCAGTACTTCCACACAGATCCATGTCAATAAGTGAGTAACTGGTTAGACCTCCTGTGGCCTGTGGTCCAGACCGAGCATTCAGATTCCCATGGCTCTGGCCCAAATCAACTCTATTATCTCCATTCACATTATGATTTGTGTTGTCAGCTTGATAGTCAGAATGGCCCTGTGTATTCCCATTGACAGGTATGACATGGATGAGCACATTATCTTGGGGTGAATCCATTGTTTTAATTCCACACAAAAGATTTGCTTTGGCTAGTTCTCAATGTTGAGCTGTCCCATCTGGGGTGCCATTTTTTATGTAACGGTTTTGACTTGAGCTTATTATTTATAGGGGTGCCAGGTAGGTTGTGCCTACCAGAGAAAACATTGGTTTCTCCTTTTAGTTTGGGTGGGATTGAGTCCCATCTGGTCCGTCAAGTCTACACCAATACAAAGGACTTATGTAAAAGTCAGGATGGAAATAAACTTTTCATAAACCCTTAAAACATTGGAAAGAACTTCAAAAACAACTATATTCTTTTGCGTGGGTTGTATTAGCAACAACAATGATTACACACACACATATAATAATATAACACAATGAGTTCTGGTTCCTCCAGAAATGTCCTGTACCTCGGGCCTAAAAAGAGTCCAGCCCGGTAAAGGAGTTCAGTGAACTCAAGTGACTTCTGTCACGCAATGTTTGTCCGTTCATTCAGTGTAGCGTAAACCCAGTATTAATCATACAATCAATATAACAATATTTTACCACAGAACTTTAAAGCGTATCAACTTTTACTAAGTCCTCAACTACAACTAACTACATAAATCACAGTATACATCACATCAAAACAAATGAAATACCGTATACAAAAAGGTTGTAGTAAGTCGGTCAGTCAGACAATCCAATCCGCCAATAGATCTCCAGCGGAGAAAGGCCACGAAGAACGGAGAGGTGTAAGTCCACGGACGCAAAGAGTGGATCCGATCCTGGGTAAACTCTATTAGGCTACAAAACACACGGAATAGAGAAGCTTTGGAACTGAGGGTTGAACACATCCTCATTCACGTCTCCATCACAACCCCACTTTTGCGCAGCTGATGCTGGCTATTTAATTGGGAATTAAAGGGAAAGCACCCTATTGGAAGGAGAAGCACTGAGACGGTTCAGAAAAATTCAGGGCCGTCACAATGTGACCTAGTTGTTGTGTGTAGGTACTGACATGTGACCTAGTTGTTGTGTGTAGGTACTGACATGTGACCTAGTTGTTGTGTGTAGGTACTGACATGTGACCTACTGGTTGTGTGTAGGTACTGACATGTGACCTAGTTGTTGTGTGTATGTACTGACATGTGACCTACTGGTTGTGTGTAGGTACTGACATGTGACCTAGTTGTTGTGTGTGTGTACTGACATGTGACCTAGTTGTTGTGTGTAGGTACTGACATTTGACCTAGTTGTTGTGTGTGTGTGTACTGACATGTGACCTAGTTGTTGTGTGTAGGTACTGACATGTGACCTAGTTGTTGTGTGTAGGTACTGACATGTGACCTAGTTGTTGTGTGTAGGTACTGACATGTGACCTAGTTGTTGTGTGTATGTACTGACATGTGACCTAGTTGTTGTGTGTAGGTACTGACATGTGACCTAGTTGTTGTGTGTAGGTACTGACATGTATGTGTAACTGATAGATGCACACACACACACACACGTTTTTAAATGTGCAGTGGGAAAGTAATCAGACCCCTTCCGTTTTCCACAGTTGCAGCCTTATTCTAAAACGGATTAAATAAAATGTTTTTCTTCAATTTACACACAAATGCCCCATAATGACAAAGCAACGGTGAAGCATTGTGGTGGCAGCATCATGCTGTGGGGATATTTTTTAGCGGCAGGGACTGGGAGACTAGTCAGGATCGAGGGAAAGATGAACGGAGCAAAGTACAGAGATCCTTGATGAAAAGCGCTCTGGAACAGGTCAGGACCTCAGACAGGGGCGAAAGTTCACCTTCCAACAGGACAATGACCCTAAGCACACAACAAGACAACGCAGGAGTGGCTTCGGAACAAGTCTCTGAATGTCCTTGAGTGGTCCAGCCAGAGACCAGACTTGAACCAAGTCTAACATCTCTGGAGAGACTTGAAAATAGCTGCACAGCAACGCTACCCATTCAACCTGTCAGAGCATGAGAAGATCTGCAGAGAAGAATGGGAGAAACTCCACAAATACAGGTGTGCCAAGCTTGTAGCATCATACCCAAGAAGACTCTCTGCCGAAGGGTCTTCACAAAGTACTGAGGGTCTGAATACTTATGCAAGTGTGATATTTCAGTTGGTTCTTTTTAATAAATGTGCCACAATTTTAAAAAACATGTTTCGACTTTGTCATTGGAGGGCATTGTGTGTAGACTGAGGGAAAAAAATGATTTAATACATTTTAGAATAAGACTAACAGATGTTCAGCTCAACACAGATAAGATCCAATCCAGCTATCAAATAGCTTTTCCCCGCTTGAGACGGGCGTACCAGCCCCAGGAGTCAGCACTGGGAGTATACCACTAGACAGTGCCCGTCCAGTGGCACCTTACCCCACAGCAGGTGACTCAAGACAGAAGGGTCTCAGGCCATCTTCCACCTTCCTGGGGTTTCCGAAGCCATACGCTGTTGCAGGTGCAAAGAGTCAGGCTAGCCTGGCTCAAACCCACCATCCCCCCTGTCCGAGGCAGTCCCATTCCGCTCCTCTTCTTCCTCCCCCATCAGATTCCATCATGACCACCATCATTGTGGGTAGATCGACGGTGAGAGATTTTGGCCTGCCTACGGTCTGTGGAAGAGAATAATTCTTGCTGGTGTTATTGAAAGGGTTCAGAACATTTTTCCAGCAACATTAAACTGTTTTAGAGACTGAAGGACAGGGTCTGGTAGTGCTCCAGTCCCAGCAACAACAACCTGTTTTAGAGACTGACAGACAGGGTCTAGCAGTGTTCCAGTCCCAGCAACATCAACCTGTTTTAGAGACTGACAGACAGGGTCTGGTAGTGTGCCAGTCCCAGCAACATCAACCTGTTTCAGAGACTGACAGACAGGGTCTGGTAGGGCTCCAGTCCCAGCAACATCAAACTGTTTTAGAGACTGACAGACAGGGTCTGGTAGGGCTCCAGTCCCAGCAACATCAACCTGTTTTAGAGACTGAAGGACAGGGTCTGGTAGTGCTCCAGTTCTCCCTGTCAGAATAAGCAATAGAGGAAAGCATATCAACTCCTGTAGAAATGGAACTATGGTTATTGTGAGTAAACTAATTTATGTTCCTCTAACTCCGCCTTCTAGTGAGTTTATACAACATCCTACCATTCTGATAGATAAGAGTGTCAGAAAAAGTGGTTGTAACATTAATAACATCAATATATTGTTAAGGTTGTTAAGAATTTGGCCCACACTCATTGAATACGGCACTTTTAAAAGGTTGTTAGAGCAATCACTAATAAATCCATTCTTGTGAATGACCTCATTACTGAGTGCAAAGTCGATCGCATGTTTCTCACTGAAACATGGCTGTTAGACTGTAGTGCCGCTATTGAAGCCTCCCATGGGATAACTAGCTTTTCACTCTACTGTATCAGAAAAAAGGAAAAGCCTTTCTGTTTTACTAATCCACTCCGCTATAAGACCATCTCATTTGGCAACTGTGGGTCTTTTGACCATCATGCCATACTGTTTACATGTCAGCCACCAGTGCTGGCTCTATCCCTGTATAGGCCACCAAAGCAGTGGTGGTTGCATATTGTTATATCTATGTTGTTTTATGAAATAGAGAAAGGTTCTTAGGACCCACTCTCTCCCTTTGAGTTAACTGAGAGGAGTATTTTGAAGCGTGGGCTGGCATCTGTTAAAGAGGTGGTTTCCACTTTAGCTTCCTGCAGATAGTCTGAGCGTCAAGGGAAATGGGTTTTTCTACAGACAGCTTGTGCTGACAATGACTTGGTGATAAAAACCTAAAGTTGGCATTCCATAGACAAGATGTGGTTTGTGTGACCCGAGAGAGATAGCCTGGAAGAGTTTAGAACAATGCCTCATCTTCCTGGCATCTGGGAAACTAAGCCAGGTTGAGGGTAAAACACCATCCTTTGTAGATAACCAAGGTGGCTTAAGAGAGTTGGAACTAAGTCTGACTCAGCATTTTTAGGTCCTATACAACATCTGTTTGTTTCATTATCAGTTAGGTTCTAGGCCCAACGTCGACAGTTTCATTATTGCAATAATTAATCGATATTGAATAAAGATGATTCTTTGAAGAAATGACAAAGTCTCTCTCACTTGAATAGAATATTCCACCACATTTCTCTGAACAATTGTCCTTGAGAACTAGGATAAAATTATTCTGTTGGGCGATTTTAATATTCATGTTGACAAAGAGACTGACTCCAAGGCCATTGATTTTATGAATCTTTTGAGCTCTGTGGACTTTATCCAACATGTTACGTGCTTCTACACCTGCATTGCTTGCTGTTTGGGGTTTTAGGCTGGGTTTCTGTACAGCACTTTGAGATATCAGCTGATGTACGAAGGGCTATATAAATCAATTTGATTTGATTTACTGGGCCCATCCCTAACTTCAGCCATACTCTGGACCTGGTTATTACCAAGGAGCTTTCTATTGACATATCCTCAACTGTTGATGTTAGTTTAGCTGATCACCAAGCTTTATTTACTACATTGTTGCCCACAGCCCAAGGTAATACTGAACAAACTATTTAGAAACGCTATCTTACCTCTGAAGTTGCTAAAGAGCTTTTTGTGTGTGTATGAATAATACACCATCACCTTCCTCATGATGATTTAGTTGATAACTTCAATATCAAATTAAGGGCAACCATTGATGCCATAGCTCCAGTAAGGTTGAAAAGGACACATCCAAACAGAGAGCCCTGTATAGGACACCAAAGCACTGCCTTAACTGATTTCTCAGAACTATTGTACATTGTCCTTGAGAACTATGACAAAATCACAGATGAGTGAGGAAACAAAATCAACTAAAAACACATTTCAAAAAGGCAGAACGTCAGTGTTGCAGGTCCATTATGATATTCTGAGCAAGGCAACTTGGCATATAAGGCAATTAGAAATGACAGATGGGCACATTTTTCTAACTTGATCATTAATAAATCAGAATCATTTGAGAGTGCTATTCAACCATAGATGGCCTGATAAATCCTACCCCCACAAGCCTGAACTTTACTCCACATCTAAATGTGATGAGTTTACTGCATATTTCAGAGATAAGATAAAACATTAGGCTGGGTGCCAGTCAAGCAAGACCTGAAGTTTGATGTTATGTGACCTAGCCTACCACGCAAAGGCATAATGGAGTTACTTTCCCTGTTTGAAACATGCTCGCGAAAGTGATATCACAACTTAAACCTTCGACCTGCCTTCTCGATCCTATCACCACCACCTTCAGAACAGCTTTAAATTGCATATTTGAAGAATTGCAAGCTATTGCTAAGCACTCCCTGCTCACAGGCACTTTCCCCACTGCACTAAAAACTGCTATGGTGAAACCCCTGCTGAAGAAAAGTAAAATTGATTATTCAGCTCTTATTAAGTGTCGGCCAATCTCTAAACTTCCATTCTTAAGCTAAATTATGGAGAAATTGGTTTTCAAACAACCAAATGTATTTTTTTTTTTAATTTATTGTGCCCACCACAGCACAGCCTTAGTTAAAGTTGTAAATGACCTTAGAGCCAACAGATGCCAAACAGCTCTCTGTCCTTCTCTTGGATTTAACCTCTAGTGACACCCCATCCCGTCTAGTGACACTAATTAGCATAACGCAACGGATATAAATATCCCTAGAAAATATTCCTATTCATGAAAATCACAAATGAAATATATTGAGACACAGCTTAGCCTTTTGTTAATCACCCTGTCATCTCAGATTTTCAAAATATGCTTTACAGCCAAAGCTAGACAAGCATTTGTGTAAGTTTATCGATAGCCAAGCATAGCATTTTGTCCAGCTAGCAGCAGGTAACTTGGTTACGGAAATCAGAAAAGCAATCAAATTAAATAGTTTACCTTTGATGAGCTTCGGATGTTTTCACTCACAAGACTCGCATTTAGATAGCAAATGTTCCTTTTTTCCAAAAATATTATTTTTGTAGGCGAAATGGCTCCGTTTGTTCTTCACGTTTGGCTGAGAAATCGCCCGGAAATTGCAGTCACGAAAACGGCGAAAAATATTCCAAATTAGCTCCATAATATCGACAGAAACATGGCAAACGTTGTTTATAATCAATCCTCAGGGTGTTTTTCAAATATCAATTCGATAATATATCCATCGGGACAATTCGTTTTTCAGTAGGAACGATTGGAGTAATGGCTACCTCTGTATTTTATGCGAGAGTCACCCTGGGAGCCATCAGGTGACCACTTGCGCAATGTAGCCGCTTACGGGTATTCTTCAACATAAATGCGTAAAACTACATCACAATGCTGTAGACACCTTGGGGAATACGGAGAAAGAGTAATCTGGTTGATAGCCCATTCACTGCTCAATAGGGACTCATTGGAACGCAGCGCTTTCAAAACAGGAGGCACTGTTCCGTTTTAAAAACAGGGAAACTTTAAGTGTTTTTTTCGCTGTCAATTAAAATTCTAAATACTTGTCCCCCGTTTAGTCTTAAAAGGTATTCGACACTGTTGACCATTATGTCCTTCTGGACAGGCTGGAGAGGTGGGTTGACTTCTCCAGTCCAGCTCTAAATTGGTTTAGGACCCATTTAACCGGTCAAGAGTTTTTCCACCATTGGTGTACATAACTCAGAAAATACATAACACATCGCGTTCCACATGGTTCAGTACGGTTCAGTAGGTTACCCATTGGCAGCATTATCAGAAAGCACGGCATTGATTTAACGCTACGCAGATTATACACAACTTTGCATTTGTGTCACCAGAGGATTTTAGCTCCACAAATAAGACTATTAGTGATTTAAATACTTGAATGGCTCACAACTTCCTCGAGCTAAATCAAGACAAGACCAAGGTACTTATTATTGGAGCCAAAGGACAGAGAGAATCTTCACACAGGAATGTGAACAAAATAGCCTGAGGAACATTGCCACGGTGCGGCCGTTTCTATCTCAGGCTGAAAGACTCATCCATGCTTTTATTACAAGCAGGCTTGACTACTGTAATGCTCTTCTGTCTGGTCTACCGCAGAAAGCCATTGGTCAACTGCAAAACATACAGAATTCTGCAGCACGGATAATGACTTTGACCAGACAGAAGTTTTAGAATTGATTTTAATATTTTGTTTTTAAAGCAATCCATGATTGTATACCCCAATAGATGTGTATTTATTAGGGATCGCCATTAGCAGCTAGTCTTCCTGGGGTGCAAACACATTAAGGCACTTACATTACATATCAAACAAAGTCTAACAAAAGCCCCCCCAATGTTATCCATTTCTCTGAATGAATGTCCTCTACAAGCGTGCTGAAAGTTTTGTCAATTTGTTTACTCTAAAAATAGCATAGTATCTGGTCAAACTATTTTTTCCGGAAGTTTTACTAAGGGTTGTAACAGGCTGTTGGGTCGGCTATTTGAGCCAGTAAAGGGGGCTTCACTATTCCTGGGTAGCGGAATGACTTTTGCTCCCCTCCAGGCCTGAGGGTACACACTTTCTAGTAGGCTTAAACTGAAGATATGGCAAATAGGAGGGGCAATATCGTTCACCATTATCCTCAGTAATTTTCCATCCAGATTGTCAGACCTGGTGGCTTGTCATTGTTGATAAACAATAATAGTTTTACCTCTTCCACACTCACTTTACAGAATTCAAAAGAACAATGCTTGTCTTTCATAATTTGGTCAGATTAACAGTACCAGTCAAATTGACACACCTACTCTTTATATCCTACATTGTAGAATAATAGTGAAGACGTCACAACTATACAGAATCATGTAGTAGGCAAAAAAAAGTGTTACATCACAATATACATTTTATATTTCTTCAAAGCAGCCACCCTTCGCCTTGACAGCTTTCTCTCAAGCAGCTTCACCTGGAATGCTTTTCCAACAGTCTTGAAGGAGTTCACACATATGCTGAGCACTTGTTGCCTGCTTTTACTTCAATCTACGGTCCAACTCATCTCATACCATCTCAATTGGGTTGAGTTCGAGTGATCGTGGAGGCCAGGTCATCTGATGCAGCACTCCATCACTCTCCTTCTTGGTCAAATAGCTCTTACACAGGCTGGAGGTGTGTTGGGTCATTGTCCTGTTGAAAAACAAAACGATAGTGGGACTAAGTGCAAATCAGATGGGATGGCATATCGCTGCAGAATGCAGTGGTAGCCATGCTGGTTAAGTGTGCCTTGAATTCTAAATAAAATCAGAGACAGTGTCACCAGCAAAGCACCCCCACACTATCACACCTCCTCCCCCATGATGGGAACCACACATGCAGAGATCATCCGTTCACCTACTCTACGTCTAAAAGACATGGCGGTTAGAATCAAAAATCTTACATGTGGACTCAGACCAAATGTCAGATTTCTATCGGTTTAATGTCCATTGCTCCTCTTTCTTAGCCCAAGCAAGTCTCTAATTATTGGTGTCCTTTAGCAATGGTTTCTTTGCAGAAATTTGACCATGAAGGCCTGATTCAACAGCCTCCTCTGAACAGTTGATGTTGAGATGTATGTTACTGTGAAGCATTTATTTGGGCTGCAATTTCTGAGGCTGGTAACTCTAATGAACGTATCCTCTGCAGCAGAGGTAACTCTGGGTCTTCCTTTCCTGTGGCGGTCCTCATGAGAGCCAGTTTCATCATAGCGCTTGATGGTTTTTGTGACTGCACTTGAAGAAACTTTCAAAGTTGTTGAAATGTTCCGTATTCACACTGACCTTCATGTCTTAAAGTAATGGACTGTCGTTTGTCTTTGCTTATATTTGACCAAATAGGGCCATCTTCTGCATACAACCGCTACCTTGTCACAAATGATTGGCTCAAATGCATTAAGGAAAGAAATTGTACAAAATGCACTTTTAACAAGGCACACTTGTTGATTGAAATGCATTCCTCATGAAGCTGGTTGAGAGAATGCCAAGAGTGTGGAAAGCTGTTAAAGGCAAAGGGTGACTGTGGTACTGTGATACTGTGGTTCACACCTCTTTCTCTAGGTCAGTTCTCTCTGTCTGCATACTGTGGTTCACACTCGTTCTCTCGGTCAGTTCTCTCTGCCTGCATACTGTGGTTCACACCTCTTTCTCTATGTCAGTTCTTCTCTCTGCCTGCATACTGTGGTTCACACCTCTTTCTCTAGGTCAGTTCTTCTCTCTGCCTGCATACTGTGGTTCACACCTCTTTCTCTAGGTCAGTTCTCTCTGCCTGCATACTGTGGTTCACACCTCTTTCTCTAGGTCAGTTCTCTGCCTGCATACTGTGGTTCACACTCGTTCTCTAGGTCAGTTCTCTCTGCCTGCATACTGTGGGTCACACCTCTTTATCTAGGTCAGTTCTCTGCCTGCATACTGTGGTTCACACTCGTTCTCTCGGTCAGTTCTCTCTGCCTGCATACTGTGGTTCACACTCGTTCTCTCGGTCAGTTCTCTCTGCCTGCATACTGTGGTTCACACTCTTTCTCTAGGTCAGTTCTCCTCTCTGCCTGCATACTGTGGTTCACACTCGTTCTCTCAGTCAGTTCTCTCTGCCTTGCATACTGTGGTTCACACTCGTTCTCTAGGTCAGTTCTCCCTGCCTGCATACTGTGGTTCACACTCGTTCTCTCGGTCAGTTCTCTCTGCCTGCATACTGTGGTTCACACCTTTTTCTCTAGGTCAGTTCTCTCTGCCTGCATACGGTGGTCCACACCTCTTTCTCTAGGTCAGTTCTTCTCTCTGTCTGCATACTGTGGTTCACACCTCTTTCTCTAGGTCAGTTCTCTGCCTGCATACTGTGGTTCACACTCGTTCTCTCGGTCAGTTCTCTGCCTGCATACTGTGGTTCACACCTCTTTCTCTAGGTCAGTTCTTCTCTCTGCCTGCATACTGTGGTTCACACCTCTTTCTCTAGGTCAGTTCTTCTCTCTGCCTGCATACTGTGGTTCACACCTCTTTCTCTATGTCAGTTCTTCTCTCTGCCTGCATACTGTGGTTCACACCTCTTTCTCTAGGTCAGTTCTTCTCTCTGCCTGCATACTGTGGTTCACACCTCTTTCTCTAGGTCAGTTCTCTCTGCCTGCATACTGTGGTTCACACCTCTTTCTCTAGGTCAGTTCTCTGCCTGCATACTGTGGTTCACACTCTTTCTCTAGGTCAGTTCTCCTCTCTGCCTGCATACTGTGGTTCACACTCGTTCTCTCAGTCAGTTCTCTCTGCCTTGCATACTGTGGTTCACACTCAGTTCTCTGCCTCATCTAGGTCAGTTCTCTGCCTGCATACTGTGGTTCTACACATACTGTGGTTCACACCTCTTTCTCTAGGTCAGTCTCTCTGCCTGCATACTGTGGTTCACACCTCTTTCTCTAGGTCAGTTCTTCTCTCTGCCTGCATACTGTGGTTCACACCTCTTTCTCTAGGTCAGTTCTCTCTCTGCCTGCATACTGTTGTTCACACCTCTTTCTCTCGGTCAGTTCTCTCTGCCTGCATTCTGTAGTTCACACCTCTTTATATAGGTCAGTTCTCTCTGCCTGCATACTGTGGTTCACATACATAGTCACACGTGCTCCTCTCATCCCCTCTGGACCTGTCAATTCTGAACATCTGACAGTCTTGAATGAAAAGAGATTCATCTGGGATATTTTCGTGGGCCCAAGTTTCAGTGACACATCGAATGTCTGCATTTTCTGATGGAAAAAGCAGTTCAAATTCATCCACTTTGTTTTCCAATGATCTTGAATAACAAACTAGCACAGTGTCAGTCTCTGGGGCATTTCTGGACGTATTTGTGACATCACATAATTCCGTTAGAACTCTGTATTCACGTGAGAGATTGTGTTTTTGATGTATTTTAGGTCTGTTACCTTCTATTGTCAATATTTTCCTCTGTCTGCCCTTACCAGCTGTAATCCCTCTCACCCGGCTTCTTGACGCATTATCCCAAAGGTGCAGTGCCAGTGAAGGTGCATGTTGTTTATATATCCATAGAAAATGAGTATTGAGTATTCCACAACATTTGTACAATTCATTGGTATCAAAGCCATGAAGTATGCAGTGTGACTAAAAAAACATTTCAAACATGAGGTGGACATCGATCCCTCACACGCCAGCAGCATACCACCCTGCATACCACTGCTGGCTTGCTTCTGAAGCTAAGCAGGGTTGGTCCTGGTCAATCCCTGGATGGGAGACCATATGCTGCTGGAAGTGGTGTTGGAGGGCCAGTAGGAGGCACTCTTTCCTCTGGTCTAAAAAAATATCCCAATGCCCCTACACTGCCCTATGTAGGGTGCCGTCTTTCGGAAGGGACGTTAAACGGGTGTCCTGACTCTCTGAGGTCATTAAAGATCCCATGGCACTTATCGTAAGAGTAGGGGTGTTAACCCCGGTGTCCTGGCTAAATTCCCAATCTGGACCTCAAACCGTCACGGTCACCTAATAATCCCCAGTTTACAATTGGCTCATTCCTCCCCCTCTCCCCTGTAACTATCCCCCAGGTCGTTGCTGCAAATGAGAATGTGTTCTCAGTCAACTTACCTGGTAAAGTAACAGATAAATAAAATAAACTTTCTGTATGATTGGCAATAGCATGATATATTTTTGAGTCTACATTTCTTCCACATCCTACCTGATCCACTCAGAACTGAACGGCTTGGCAGTATAGGGGCTAAGGGTCGGTTTTGAAAAGATCGAACCGAGTTGCTCACCTCTTTTCACAGGAGGCAGTGTCAATGTCCATGCTCTGAGATCTGGACAGACTCTGGGTCTCCAGGCTGTTGGAGGGAGAGCTGGAGAGGGAGCTCACACCCTCGCTGCTCTGACTGCGGTATGCCACACCTGAGACAGGAACGACAAGGGGAAAAAAACAAATAAGCAAGGGCAACAAATGACTTAAATGTAATGTAATGCAACAGAATGAGATTATTTTTTTCAAATGGCACCCAATTCCCTGTATAATATAGGCCGTGGTCAAAAGTGGCACACTACAGTGCATTCAAAGCTCTTCACTTTTTCCAATTTGTTACAGTACAACCATGTTATAAATATATATATATATGTCATTGTGTGTTATATATATATATATATATATATATATATTAACACACAATGACAAAGCAAAAACAGGTTTAGAAATGTCAGCAAATGTATTAAATAAAAAAACAGACTTATTACATTTAGATAAGGATTCAGACCCTTCAGTCAGTCCTTTGTTGAAGCACCTTTGGCAGCGATTACAGCCTTGAGTCTTCTTGGGTGTGACCCTACAACCTTGGCACACCTGTATTTGGGGAGTTTCTCCCATTCTTCTCTGCAGATCCTCTCAAGCTCTGTCAGGTTAGATGGAGAGTGTCGCTTCACAGCTATATTCAGGTCTCTCCAGAGATGTTAGATTGGGTTCAAGTCTGGGGCCTGGCTGGGCGACTCAAGGACATTCAGAGACTTGTCCTTAAGCCACTCCAGCATTGTCTTGGCAGTGTGCTTAAGGTCGTTGTCCTGTTGAAAGGTGAACTTTTGGCCCAGTCGGAGGTCCTGAGCATAGTGGAGCAGGTTTTCATCAAGGATATCGCTGTGATATCTCCCAGTTGCTGCCGCTGAAAAAAATCTCCACAGCAAAATGCTGCCACCACCATGCTTCACCGTAGGGATGGAGCCAGGTTTCTTCCAGATGTGATGCTTTGCATTCAGGCCAAAGAGTTCAACCTTGGTTTCATCAGACAAGAGAGTCTTGTCATGGTCCATTTAATTCACTATTTAGCATACACCAATGCCTTTATACCAAGAAATAGCAGTCTGACAAAACTTGCTTGGCTTCCAACGTAGGAGACTGTGTGAAAGCTTGCTAAATAACGCACTATAGAAATTCAGCCAAAAGTGTAGTCGTCTTTAAAAGGGATAGCGCTGTCCTGGCAATTAAGCCCTTTTTTCTACTTCCCCAGAGTCAGATGAACTCATGGATAACATCTTCATGTCTCTGCGTGCAGTTTGAAGCAACTTGTGTGCAATGACTAAGTCCATGGGAACAGTTAGACAGTTAGACAGTTAGCAATGGCTCATGAAACGACCTTCAACTTCCTTCAAGCTACACGCAGAGACAAACAAATGGTATCCATGGGTGCATGACAAGTGTTTCTGGGGTTATCCCTAAGATCTGGTAAACGGCACAAGTCCTCCCTCTACACAAAGGCGGCGATCCTTCCGGATTGAATAACTACTGTCCGATTTACAAGCAATCTTGCCTTGCCAAAATGTTTAGAAATGTAGAAATTTAACTCATACAATTCTTACCGCTTCAGCAGCTACACTTGTCTTGGATGTGCTACATTGTTTAGACCATAAAGAACATTGTGCTGCCTTATTTATTTACCTGTTGAAGGAGTTTGATACTACAGTTGGTCTTGTCTGAAATGGGCCTAGATCAGGCATCTTGCAATTGGTTCAAGAACTAACGGACAGCTTCCTCAATATTATGAAAGGTGTGCCGCTGGGGTCGATTTTAGCCCGAGGACATATGCATTTGCACATTAAAAGGTGACCAAATTGAGCAATATCCCCATTATTAATACTTGGGTATTCTGATTTACGATAAGCTCTTTTAAAGCACACTGAACGGGAGGGGGGAGGGGGGCAGAATTAAGATAAATCCTGTTTCATTAAATGAATCACTTTGAAAAGTAGAAGGAAGATTGTTCAAGCAACACTTCTCCCAGCACTTCATTATGGTGATATAATCTACATACATGCGGCAGCCTCCGTTTTAAAACCTTCGGACTCAAATCTATTATTCAGCATTGCGTTTTATCACTTGGGACAATTTTCATACACATCACTGCATTTTATCTAGTTATATTGGCTTGGAGTCTCTGACTAACAGAAGGGCCCAGCATTGATACTTTTTGGCATATAAAGCAGTTATTTTCAGACCCGCTCTCTGCACTGGCTGGTTCTGGCGGTCCCACGGGTCTCCACTGAGCTGGGGGGAAATACTTTTAGTTTTCATGCCTCCAGCATGGCTTTCATATAGCCTTCAGGCCACCTTGAAGCTGAACTTGCTGGTCCCAATTGGACAGTTTAGATCAATTTTGAGGGATGTAATAGTATGTTTTGAGTCATTTTTTGTATTTATTATATTGATGTTGAATTGTGTGTTCACAGAGAGCTCCCTTGAGAATGAGACCCTGGTCTCAATGGTGACCCCTCTTCTAAATAAAAGTTAAATCATATAAAAAAATATTGGACTCTGGGTAAGTAGAAAAAGGGCATAATTGCCCAAATCCACACTATCCCTTTAAACATAATCTGCTCATACCTGAGGCGCCCATAAGAGAGGTGACACTCTGGACATTGAGTCCCAGTGCGTGTGAGGCAGCTGGTGGAAAGGGCTGGGGTGTGGCCCCTGAGGTCCCAGGAAGGGGCCCAGGGGGGGTCTCTCTCTGTGGGGACGTCAGGGGAGTGCTGGGCTGGGATGTTTGTCCTCCTGCCAGTCTTGCCAGTCTCCTCCTGCGGATCTGCAATGAACAGAAGAAAGTTAGACTGAATCATCATTAACTATCTACCAGTATAACAGACCAAATACGAGACACTCAGGGCTTTTTTTAGAAACCATAATGATTAAATCAGTGTGATACATATTTAGTATACATAAAACATGTCGATTAAATCATGGTTAACGTTACAGTATTAATACTAACAAATAGCTAGCTGGATAGGCAATTGTAATATTGACGTTTTTAGATCGTACATAACTATCTAGCCAGCTAGATTGAAATGAATAAGGTTTATGCTAATTTATCTTCACTAACGTTACCATTACAGCAAACAGCTATAACACCGGCTAGCAGGTGAAACAGTCATAAATCTAGCCACCACTGATATTGACGATAACATTTATTTTGGTATTGTTGGTCTACAACATCTGTTGGAAGAATAAAATGGCATCTAGCTAGTTACAGAACTAGTTAGATACCTAATCGGCACGCAGCTAAACTGGCTTGCACATGGTGGCCTTCTGTGTTAGTTAATATGTTTTCTAGCTAGATTGGGTGGGCTAACTAGCTAAATATCCATTAATAGACGTCTAGGTATCCAACCCCGTATTGTTGTTGTTAGCTAACAATTACATCTGCGGCTCCTTAATGCGTAACGTTACAGACTCAGCTAGTTAGCCAATCTAATATCACCTAGTTAGCTAACGTTAGGTTTGAAAAGATAACATGGACTTGCACAGATAATCACGACAACAAGCAGTAACTTCAGTTGACACATATTGGATCAAACGAATTGTAGTTTTACCAACATTTAGACGTTACCTTACCTCGTTGGCACTCAACTCCATCGTTTTTCCTTTACTTTCAGCTAGCTTTAGCTTACCTATTGTGCCAGCCAACTAGCTAGCTTTCCGTTTAATATACACAAATGTACAAATAGCAGTTTGTATTGATTGTCATAAATTTAAAGGGGAAAGACAGAGTTTCCTACAAAATGTGTGTTATCTATTCAAATGCTACGGAGAATGAAACAAACATAAAAGTATTATCAATCAAAACACGAAGGTGGCCATTTTTATCAGGCGTCATGTGACTGGGGATAGAGAGGAAGGGGCAAAGCAAGAGGGTGTACTCCGCCCAAAAGCTGTACACTAAAATAAGACCACGAAGTGAGGAATCAATGCGTTTTTTTACTTTACATTTTCTACGTGAGGCACTGAGGCTTATTTGACCGAATAGAAGTTTCGTAATGTTTAGGTTGTTATGAATGCACTGATATAAGTGGACGCACGTGGCATTTCGGCAACATAAAAAAACAACTTCGTATCGGAGTTGTGCCTGTTCTTCACTGTGAGAATCTGCCCGCTCCATTGGCAAGAACTGTCCCACCTGATCTCGCCTACTCCCGCTTGCCTTCTATCTTTGAGGACATGTTTTTTTATGATTAGAGGGGTACCCGAATATCTTGTCAATTATAATAAATCATCTTTGGTCACACTGAATAATCACTGTTACACTGAATTGTGAAAACTGTAATTGTGGGGGTTGAATTATATTTTGCAAATTGTATTTGGTCGACTGGTAGCCTAGAGGTTAGAGAGGCGGGTCAGTGTTCCGGGTCGCCGGTTCAAATGCCCAAGACGCTTCAGTTCTCCCCTACAATTGCTCCATGTGCGCCCTTGCTTCAACCTCTCTGTTAAGGCCTATGCATTTCTTTTCGGAGCGATGGGACAAAGCACAACACAAGTTTCCATGTGTGTACGTTGGAAAATAAGGTAATCTTCCTCTAATCTTGAAATCCTGCCCTGCTATATATTCTAAATTACGTTAATTGGATAGAAGAGTGAACTGAAAATTACAACAAAATATGTATTATTGCTCCCATTTAGCAAAACAACTTTTCTAAAGCTTTAAAACTGGCAGCAATTATGTTAAAATTAATACAACATTTAGAGGACACCAACAGACCACTTCGACTTCAACATTCTGAGTAAAGGATACAGAATTTTTTTTCTATTTGACTGTGATTTGTTGTTTATCTAACTGAGTTGAATGCACTGACTGTAAGTCACTGTCGATAAGAGTGTCTGCTGAATGACCTAAATGTAAATGTTGAAAAAAATAACACCTGCCAAGCATGCTGGGTATTGTGCTAATGAGCCATTCCCCAAACAAGTACACATTTGGTGGGTGCGGACCAGATCCAAACGAATCATAGGTGTGAACATCACAGTACAGTATGGCACAGTTTAGTACAGTAGAGCACAGTATAACATAGAAGAGTACAATACAGTACAATATGGTACGTTATGGTATGGTACAGGACAGGACAGTAAGAGTAGAGTTTTATTCAGTAGAGTACAGTAAGTACATTCCAGAACAGTATGGTACAGTACAGTACATAGCCTTTAATTCATTAAAGTACAGTACAGTAAAGTACAGTACAGTAGTGTACAGTAAAATATAGTTTAATTCAGTAGAGTACGGTACAGTATGGTACAGTAGAGTTTAATTCAGTAGAGTCGAGTACAATAGAGTTAAGTAGGGTACAATACAGTACACTTTACTATACCCTACTTTTCTTTACTGTACTGTAATGTACTCTGATGTGCTCTACTGTAGTATACGTTGCTGTACTGTGCTGTCCAAACTTGTGATACATAGATGTCAATGACCAAATCCGGTCTGGACCAAATCTGAAACAACTATAGATGTCTATGTCTGGGCTAAATCAAAGCCGATCCAATTATAGACATCTTTGCATTGTCTAAATCAAGTCCGGTCCGGACCAAATCTGAACGTCTATGATTGTGCCAAAGAAAGACGTCCCAAAGACTTTGCCTGACGTCAAGTGCTTAGTGGGGTGTGATTTATGGAGAGTCAAAACTAATTGACAGTGATCAATTTTCACATTTGTATTTTATTTTTTGTAATGTAAAAAATCATACTCCATATTATATAGACGATTTGTTGAATTTTATTCACAAGTTAGAACTGATTTTTGCAGCAAGACAAATTACTTTGGGCAAATCAAATCCAGTTGTGTATACGTTAGATCCACACGATGCCTCGTGGCAACCCCATGTGGCCTCATGGCAAGACACAGGACAGAGGACAAAAAAGAACACAATAGGATTTAGAGGAGTCCAAGTGTACCGGTAACACTGCAGCAGTCCACTTCAGCTATTGACTGATATCTGCTGAGATTTCCTAAACCTGTAAAATGCGGAATTTCATTTACTCAAACATCCAAATTATTTACAACTATTAATTCAGGTGAGAATTCTCCTCTTAATGTCAACCAAGCTCTGCAGTGTTTGTCTCTTCACAGTATTTACTGTACACAATTTGAAAACAGTAATCCAATGGTACCTTCTAATGGTAATAAAATATAACGTTTTTCATTTGGAAAATTTTATTTAACTATTGACAATACCCTTATGTTTATGAGCACACGTAACAAAACAATACATGTAACTAGGCAAGTCAGTTAAGAACAAATTCTTATTTACAATGACAGCCTACCCCAGGCCAAACCCTCCCCTAACCCGGATGACGCTGGGCCAATTGTGCACCGCCCTATGGGACTCCCAATCACGGCCGGTTGTGATACAGCCTGGGATAAAACCAGGGTCTGTAGTGATGCCTCTAGCACTTAATTTCAGTGCCTTAGACCACTGCGTCACTCGAGAACCTTCACTGGAAAATAAAGAGTCAAGTCATATTATCCCAGACAACTAACAGCTCTTGGACCTGGATTTATTTACCCATGCTTAGGGTTCAGAGTGGCAGTAAACACAATTGGTGTACATCATGGAGCATCTTATCTTCTTCTCAAGATAAACAAATCTCAGGGCTCTATTCAATCCCACATCACGGAAATTCAGCTTTACAGGGTGATTTACATTTAAAGGCAATTTTCCCATTTCAGGTGAGACCACATGCCCGCTAAACGCTGCATACTTTGGCTTAATCAGGAATTACCTTTACGTTTCAAGCGCGGAACCTGTAACAGTTTAGCTTTACAGATTTAATAGAGCCCTTACTATTTAGTATTTTATTAGGATCGCCATTAGCTACTGCTAAAGCAGCTTGAAGTGCATCCTTCACACATTAGTTTGAAAACTTGGCCTTCACAGAATAACACCTGAGAAAAAAGATACATAAGAATAACAAAACTACTTTTAGTAGATCAAATAGAAAGCATGGAGAAGTAGTCTTTACAGCACAGGGAAATGTAAATAATGAAAGACTGGGCTAATGTCCAAAGAAGGTCTTTGCCTCCAACTAATGGGGAAAATGAAATGCACACTGATTACCATATGCCGTTTATCCTCCTCTATCCAGAGTGTCCAACCACGATTCTTCTTCTCCCCAATCTGTTGTGAGAGAAAAATTATGTATTTACCTGATTTGTTTAATATTAATAGTTAACAATTAATATGCTTAACAATTGTAAAGACGTTTCTTTAGTGCCAATGCTGTGCTCCTGAGAAAGGATGGTTCATCTCTTCCACGTTCACTCCGTGCAGCTGGTCTAGCCGTGTAGTCAAGGACATGAGATAGAGATAAACTTGAGGAACAGATAGACCTGTATTGTTTTCAATCATCTTTGCTTCTGAGTAACCTGGTCACACGGCATAAGTCAAATAGCCTCTGAGAGTGACCACAGTTCTTCAGTCCATCCTGTTCTTGTACTGTCTTCCAAGGGCACAGCTGTGGGGAGATAGAAGAGAACAGAGCGTAGCTTGGTAGAGAAAGGAGTCAACGTAACTGCTGTTATCACATGTTTGTGGCTATGACCTCACCCACCTGATACACCTGGCCACAAGAAGAAAACAAGGAAGCTTATGATTCTCTGATCTCCCGGGGAGGGGTGGAACCAACCATGACTAAGCAGTTTTGGGGTTTCTACATTTGAAGATACACTTGACGAAAATACACTTCATTAAAATATTGTTTATATTTACATCTGTCGTTCTCATAGGACGCTGTTCAATCAAAAAGAATAGCTGGGCTACCCCAGATAAATTGAATACAAGATTCTTCCAGCGCAGAGCAAGTACATCAAAATTGCATGCAGACAAAGATTATTTTTTTCTTCATTTTTCCTTTGTGTATCACAAAAAACTCACGGAATCAAAATTGATCTGACCATACCCCTCTCAACAACTAAGCTACAGTCTCCACACACAAATTATCAACATCAAACGCATCACTTTAGCTGTCTCCACTCATTCAGGCTGCTAGCTCTCCCATGAGTCTACCTTGAGCCAGTCAGAGGTGTCTGTGGCCAGCCTGGCCAACTCTACACTGTGACAGGCCTCAATCAGATCCTTCTTCTTATAGCTGTCATCCACAGGAAAGATGATGCTCCTCACAACTATGACCACAGGAAGATTGAGGTGGAGCGCGCCCACAGGACGGGAAACCCACCACCGGCCCAGTTGACAGGCCCAGGCCAATAGTGGTCAAGTTCCTGAGGTTCAAGAACAAGGTAGCTGTTCTGGAAAGAGACAAAAACTTGAGAGGAACATATATCTTCCTCAACGAGGACTATCCTGAAGCTGTGCGTCAGAAGAGGAAAGAACTTATCCCAGCCATGAAAGCTGCCAGAGCACGTGGGGACATTGCTTACATCTGATATGACAGGCTCATTGTCCACCCTCCCTAACAGAAGCCTGGAAGGGATGAGAGAGTAGCAAACACACCAATTGATTAATGGACTTCTGAATGGATAATTTTTCTCTTCCTTTGTTTGCTTTTTTCAATATTATGTCTATCTTTGATAAGCAACCCAGGAGTGGGATGAAAATAGCCCATATTAATATATGAAGAAATAAGGTTAATAGAAATGTTAATAGAAATAAAGTTAATAGAAATAAGGTTAGAAGTAAGGTTAATAGAAAAAAGGTTAATAGAAATAAGGTTAGAAATAAGGTTCAGGAAAGAAGGTTAGAAATAAGGTTAATATAAATACGGTTAATATAAATAAGGTTGATAGAAATAAGATTAATAGAAATAAGGTTAGAAATAAGGTTAATATAAATACGGTTAATAGCAATAAGGTTAATAGAAATAACGTTAATAGAAATAAGGTTAGAAATAAGGTTGATAGAAATAAGGTTAATAGAAATACGGTTAGAAAAAAGATTAATAGAAATAAGGTTAATAGAAATAAGGTTAGAAATAAGGTTAATAGAAATAAGGTTAGAAATAAGGTAAATAGAAATAAGGTAAAGAGAAATAAGGTTAATAGAAATAAGGTTAGAAATAAGGTTAATAGAAATAAGGTTAATAGAAATAAGGTTAGAAATAAGGTTTAGAAATAAGGTTAATAGAAATAAGGTTAATAGAAATAAGGTTAATAGAAATAAGGTTAATTGAAATAAGGTTAGAAATAAGGTTAATAGAAATAAGGTTAGAAATAAGGTTAATAGAAATATGGTTAGAAATAAGGTTAATAGAACTAAGGTTAATATAAATAAGGTTGATAGAAATAACATTAATAGAAATAAGGTTAGAAATAAGGTTAGTAGAAATATGGTTAGAAATAAGGTTAATAGAAATAAGGTTAGAAATAAGGTTGATAGAAATAAGGTTAATAGAAATACGGTTAGAAAAAAGATGAATAGAAATTAGGTTAATAGAAATAAGGTTAATAGAAATAAGGTTAGAAATAAGGTTAATAGAAATAAGGTTAATAGAAATAATGTTAGAAATAAGGTTAATAGAAATAAGGTTAGAAATAAGGTTAATAGAAATAAGGTTAGAAATAAGGTTAATAGAAATAAGGTTAGAAATAAGGTTAATGAAATACGTTTAGAAATAAGGTTCAGGAAATAAGGTTAGAAATAAGGTTAATTGAAATAAGGTTAATAGAAATAAGGTTAGAAATAAGGTTAATGAAATCAATAACTTTCTAACATCAGATAACGTTCATATATTAGCCATTTCTGAGACTCACTTAGATAATTAATTTGATGATACAGCAGTTGCAATACAAGGATATAACATCTATAGAAGAGACAGAAATTCTTATGGGGAAGTGTTGCTGAATATATTTAGAGCCATATCCCTGTAATGCTTAGAAAATATGGCAAGTGTTATTGAAATACTGAGGTTTCAGGTTCACTTGACACATCTAAAGCCTTTCTTTTGGGGTGTTGCTATAGGCCACCAAGTGCTAACAGTCAGTATCTAAATAATATGTGTAAAATGCTTGATAGTGTATGTGATGCAAAGAGATTGGTCTACTTTCTTGGAGCCCTGAATATTGACTAGTTTTCATTAAGCTGTCCACTCAAAAAGGAAGCTTTTCACTGTAACCAGTGTCTGTAATCTGGTTCAGGTTATTAATCAACCTACCACGCTGTTTACAAACACTACAGGTACAAGATCATCCACATGTATTGAACACATTTTTACTAATACTGCAGAACTTTGTTCTAAAGCTGTATCCGTTACTATTGGATGCAGTGATCACAATATAGTGGCTATATCCAGGAAAGACAAAGTTCCAACAGCTGGGCCTAAAATAGTGTATCAGAGATTATACAAAAGATTTTGCTGTGACTCGTATGTGGATCATGTAAAAAATATTTGTTGGCCTGATGTGATTAATAAGGAGAATCCAGACACTGCACTAGGTGAATTTATGAAATTGCTTCTTCTAATTATTGATAAACGTGCACCTGTTAAGAAACTGACTGTTAGAAGTGTTGGATTGATGAGGAATTTAAAAACGGTATGGTTGAAAGAGATGGGGCAAAAGGAGTGGTTAATAAGTCTGGCTGCACATCAGACTGGCTGTCTTACTGAAAATTTAGAAATTATGTGACTAAACTCAACAAAAAGAAGAAGAAATTGTAAATTACAGTTGAAGTCGGAAGTTTAGATACATCTTAGCCAAATACATTTAAACTCAGTTTTTCACAATTCCTGACATTTAATCCAAGTAAAAATTTCCTTTCTTCAGTCAGTTAGGATCACCACCTTATTTTAAGTATAAGAAATGTCAGAATAATAGTAGAGAGAATTATATATTTCAGCTTTTATTTCTTTCATCACTCAATTAGTATTTGGTAGTATTGCCTTTAAATTGTTTATCTTGGGACAAACGTTTCGGGTAGCCTTCCACAAGCTTCCCACAATAAGTTGGGTGAATTTTGGCCCATTCCTCCTGACAGAGCCCGTGTAACAGAGTCAGGTTTGTAGACCTCTTTGCTCGCACACACTTTTTCAGTTCTGCCCACAACTTTTCTATAGGATTGAGGCCAAGGCTTTGTGATGGCAACTCCAATACCTTGACTTTGTTGTCCTTAAGCCATTTTGCCACAAATTTGGAAGGATGCTTAGCGTCATTGTCCATTTGGAAGACCCATTTTCGACCAAGCTTTAACTTCCTGACTGATGTCTTGAGATGTTGCTTCAATGTATCCACATAATTGTCCTCATGAAGCCATCTATTTTGTGAAGTGCACCAGTCCCTCCTGCAGCAAAGCACCCCCACAACATGATGCTGCCATCCCCGTGCTTCACGTTTGGGATGGTGTTCTTCGGCTTGCAAGCCTCCCCCTTTTTCCTCCAAACATAACGATGGTCATTATGGCCAAACAATTCTATTTTTGTTTCATCAGACCAGAATACATTTCTCCAAAAAGTACGATCTTTGTCCCCATGTGTGGTTGCAAACCATAGTCTGGCTTTTTTATGGAGGTTTTGGAGCAGTGGCTTCTTCTCTGCTGAGTTGCCTTCTAGGTTATGTCGATATAGGACTCTTTAAACGCTGTTTAAAGGCCCAGTCAACTTAGTGTATGTAAACTTCTGACCCACTGGAATTCTTGATACAGTGACTTTTAAGTAAAATAATCTATCTGTAAACAATTGTTGGAAAAATTACTTGTGTCATTGTCACACCCTGACCATAGAGAGCTGTTTATTCTCTGTTGGTTGGGGCGTGATAGTGACTAGGGTGGGTCATCTAGGTGATTAATGGTTTATGTTGGCCTGGTATGGTTCCCAATCAGAGACAGCTGTTTATCGTTGCGGCTTGGTCTACCCTTTATGACGATCATGACAGAAGATCCCACCAACAACGGACCAAGCAGCGGGCCTGGAAGATAATGGCATCCTGGTCTGTGGAGGAGATTAGGGAGAGAACATCCTGGACTTGGGACGACATAATAGCAGGAGAGAAGAGCCTGCCATGGAGGCAGGCGGAAGCAGTGAAGGAGGGACAGCGACGAAGTCAGGGAGGTAAGCCATAGAAACTCCAATAATTGTTTTTGGGGGGGGGGCACTTGGAGCAGTCGGCGGTGCCGAGGAGTGAACCAGAGCCAGTCTGGGAAAAGAAGGGGAATTTGGAGGAGAGAGAAATGGGTGAGTTTTTGAGTTGGTGGAGGATGCACAGATTTGGAATAAAGGAACGTGTTGTCAGTTTGGTGCCACCTGAGTCAGCTCCCTGTACTCGTCCTGAGAAGATTGTTAAAGTTCCGGAACAATTGATGCCGGCTATACACACTAGGTTTCCAGTGCACCTTCACAACCCACTGCGTCCTGTGCCAACTCCTCGCACTCTCCCTCAAGTGCGCTTTCCCAGTCAGGTGTTTCCTGTTCCTGCTCCTCGCACTCGCCCTGAGGTGCGTGTCACCAGCCTGGTGCCACCTGTACCGGTCCCACGCATCAGGCCTCCAGTGCGCCTCCACAGTCCAGAGCTTCCGGCGACAGTTCCCAGTCCAGAGCTTCCGGCGACAGTTCCCAGTCCACAGCTTCCGGTGACAGTTCCCAGTCCACAGCTTCCGGCGAGTTCCCAGTTCAGAGCTTCCGGTGACAGTTCAGTCCGGAACCTCCAATGATGTTTCACAGTCCGGAACCTCCTGAGATGGTCTAGGTCTACAGGCCGGAGGTCTACAGGCTCTAGGTCTACAGGCCGGAACCTCTTGAGACGGTATAAAGTCCGGCACCTCCTGAGACGGTCGGCGGTCCGGCACCTCCTGAGACGGTCTACAGTCCAGAGCCTCCAGCGACGGTTGGCGATCCAGAGCCTCCAGCAACGATCTGCAGTCCAGAGCCTTCAGCAGGGTTTCTCAGTCCAGAGTCTCCGGCAACGATCTACGGTCCGGTTCCTCCGGCGGTGACACATGGTCCGGTTCCTCTTGCGACGATCCCCGCACCAGAGCCGCCATGGAGGAAGACGTTATATCTGCGAGCGGAGTGGGTACTTCGCCCCTCACTTGAGCCACCCCCGTCGATAGATGCCCACCCGGACCTTCCCCTATTGAGTCAGGTTTTGCAGTCGGAGTCCGCACCTTTGTCACACCCTGTCACACTCTGACCATAGAGAGCTGTTTATTCTGTTGGTTGGGGCGTGATAGTGACTAGGGTGGGTCATCTAGGTGATTAATGGTTTATGTTGGCCTGGTATGGTTCCCAATCAGAGACAGCTGTTTATCGTTGTCTCTGATTGGGGATCATATTTAGGTAGCCATTTCCTCATTGTGCTTTGTGGGATCTTGTCTACAGATAGTTGCCTGTGTGCATACCAGTAGCTTCACATTTCGTTCGTGCTTGTTTGATTTGTTTGTTGAGTTTCTATTCATTAAAATATGTGGAACTCTACGCATGCTGCGCTTTGGTCTACCCATTATGACGATCGTGACAGTCATGCACAAACTAGTTATCCGAACCGACTTGCCAAAACTATAGTTTGTTGACAAGAAATTCGTAGAGGGGTTGAAAAACGAGTTTTAATGACTCCAACCTAAGTGTATGTAAACTTCCGACTTCAACTGTATATAGAATAGAGTCCAATTAGATGATTAAGGTGTGGTGACTATATTTTGTATATCCTTTTGTTTGTGTTTTAATAATACATTTTTATCTCATTTTCTTTGAGACTTAGGAAGTGATACGGCCACAAACAAGTTCCCCATACGACCACAAGTCAGTGTCACAGTGCCGCTCATCTGGGGAAATATTAATATAATGATGTATGGCATGACTGTTGTGCGTTATTAATGTCTGTCTAAGTTACTGCCTAGAGCCACCAGCCTGGACAACCGGACGACGGGTCCTGAGCGAAGAGCCACAACCAGGACATCCCCTGGCCATTCTTGTGGTGGGTTGCAACTTGCAGAATCCTTCCAAGATTGAACCCACCAGAGGGGGACTGTCATGACTGTCCTGTGAGGATCCAAGTCAGATCAGGTTACAATGAATAGACTTCAACCAGACCTTCTCTCACCCACAGAGGGGGAGGAGGGAGCTGGTGGGGGGTTGACTCCTCACGCTCTGTTTTAAATTAAAGGAGATCCAGGGTCTTCTCCAAATTCACAAAGGAATGTGCTTTGTCTCCAGAGACTTTCCCTGCTGAAACTTTAACACATTCAAAAGCGAATACTGGAACAATATTGCTAACAGAGGATGTGGGGAATGGTCAGAGACGAACTATAGAAAACGAAAGTCATACTGGTTATATTGTGATGTCATTAAACATTTTATAAAGGAAATACTGTAACTTGAAAAGTGTACACACTATATGTACGATGTCTCCATTCTTAACGTTGTATATGAAATATGATTAAATTATTTTTGTTAAGATGGGGGATGTAATTTTAGGAGCCATCAGAGATAATTTATTTTCTATAAACTTTGAGCAGTAAGTAGCCACGCCCTGACTGAGGTCAGAGAGCGTGTCAGCCTGACGGAACCGTTGATTAGATAAATAACAGTCATCGGACATCATTTTCAACAGGACAATGAACCAAAATACACCTTCAGGCTGTGTAAGGGCTATTTGACCAAGAAGGAGAGTGATGGGGCTGTATCAGATGACCTGGCCTCCACAATCACCCGACCTCAACCCAATTGAGATGGTTAGGAGTGAAGGAAACCAGCAAGGGCTCACATATGTGGGAACTCTTTCAAGACGGTTGGAAAATAATTCCATGTGATGCTGGTTGAGTGTGCAAAGCTGTTGTCAAGGCAAACGGTGGGTCATTTGAAGAATCTATCATTTAAAATACATTTAAATTTGTTTGACACTTTTTGTTACTACATGATTCCATGTGTTATTTCATAGTTTATGTTTCCACTATTATTCTACAATGTAGAAAATAGTAAAATAAAGAAGAACCCTTGAATGAGTACGTGTGACAGGTGAAACAGATCAGGGTGTGACAATTCCCCCTCCTCGTTCTTGTCCTCCTCATTGTCCTTGTCCTCCTCCCTCTTGTCCTTGTCCCCCTCTTACTCTCACTCCTCTTCCTCTAACTCTCTCTCCAAAATTGGCCTCCATTATTGTCCAAACCAAGAAAACCAACCTGAAACCTATTTACAGTGCTCAAGTTCTGATTTCTAAGTGAAGAAATTAGTTGTAAGTGTTTTCACACGTGAGCACTGGGTGTAGGTAATCGGTAAATGAGTGTGGCATTTGGAATGGCAGTATTTTCAAATGAAACACAAGATCTGTTAGTTTTGAATGATGTGTCTAATGTAGAGACCTGTGTTTAGTGTTTTGCAAGAAGTGTGTTTTACAATTGCAAACTGAGTGTAAAGCAGATAATGTGCGTGCAGTTTTGAACATGAGGTACATGAGTTAATGGTTTCACTGAGTGTGCCTCAAGTACCACTTTTAGTGTCTGAGCGATTGTAAAAACTGTAATGACAAACTCGTATGCCACCTGTAAATACGAATACAATTGTTAAATTACAAGCCTAGTTGGTTTAGCCAAAGAAAAAGGTAGCAACCTTCCCACTAGCCATGATTGGCTGAGATAATGAGTGGGCTGGACATGCCGAGAGATGAATTCGGATTGGTCTGCAATGTAGCATGGCTGTCTATAACATGATCTGGTCAGTATGTGTAGGTAATCCTTTCCAACGCAGCTTTTCTGAACGACATCAAGTAATTGAACAGCATAAGTGTTGCTCTGCACTTTCTGGAGGACCGAGTTTTTAAATCAGTGGAATTCGAGTATGATCACTTAGGAGTAGGAGAAAATGCTGGCGTTTGATTGCAAATATGCAGATCAAACTAAGGGCAACCATGGCCTCTGTGACAGAGAGGGAGAAGTGTCCATCCATGTATATGGGTAAGATAGTCTAGCTAGCTACATTTTCAGATATGACATGTTTCTGATTTTGTCAGAAAGTAGTTTTGATTTCAAGGCAAAGTATACTGTTAGCTAGCTAGCTAACGTCACGTGTAGGATCTGGGTAGTTATATTGTTTGTCTGTTAGAGCCATTTGCATTGCTAGTAGAGTTATCTGCTCCGATTTCAGAGCACTCTCATCTGAGTGTGCCAGAGCGCAGAATAACTGAGGAATTTACAAACGCTCAACACCCATTGAATATGTCAGTCAACAAAAAAACGTCATTCAATTATGAATGACCTCCTTGATTCAGTCTTATATAGCAAAATTTGAAATGGTGTTATTTACATTGGATAAAAGCAGAGACAGAGCTACAAAATTGTATCATACACTGCATTTGAGGAACAATGGGAAAGTTATTCTGCTTTGAAAGTTTGTATCCTCACTTTGAGAAAATGGCCTTTTATTGTTTTGGTGCCTACTGAAGAGCTATTCTTTGTCTACACCCATTCAGCATGGTTCAAACCATCTCAAGCTTTAGCCCCCACCCAAACCCTCACCATTTTACTCGCCCTAGCAGAGCTGGATAGGCTGTGTTCATCTTATTCAGAGCGTTGGTGACTAACTTTGCTGCTGGCAACAATTGAATTATGCTTTTTGGCCGACGTTTACTGACACCAGCCATATTCAACGGGTGTTGAGCGTTTGTAAATTCATCAGGTATTCTGCGCTCTGGCACTCAGATGAGTGCTCTGAAATCAGAGTAGACGGTCAGACTGAATTTACTAAGTTCTTGTATTTGTTTGTAAGTGTCTTTTTTATAAATCTTGTTTGATTAATATGTATCAAGTCTGGTAGGACTGTTGCCATTCTGTTGCTTATGAATTTTGTTGTTGTGTTATTGTACAATTTATTAAATGTGCGGTTCTGCAGGGGACTCTCCCGATTTTCTTGGTTTTAATATAACTTAAATAACTCTTTGATACATGGAACTCGGAAGGACTGAATTGAGTGACATGTGTGTCATCATTTCAGTAAATAGGGGTGCTACTTTGTCCCAGACTGTCAAATAAAATTTTATGGGAAAGCCATCCATACATGGTGCTTTTCTCCACGCAAATGTTATAACAGTGTGCAATATTCTATTTCTATTTTGTGTGATTCTTTTTTTGTCTGCTGATAGTTGTTTTAGGGTTATTAAGAAGAGGCTGTAGGATCAGTACAACTGTTTAATTTCATAGAAGCTTTTAAAAATGGTATTAATTGTTTCTAATTAAAGCATTTGTAACCATTTGTAAAATAAACTGGTTTGGCGTTATTGAGTCTATTCATTTTGTGAGGGCTGCAAGCTATCAGGTGTATTTTACATTGAATAGTATCCTTTATTTGAGTTTAATCTGTTGGCTCTCTTCAAAAGTAAAATATAATATTCTTGCTTAAGTTCAGACATTTTATTTGCTTCTTTACTTTGTAAAGATGTATTATGGGCTTTTTCTAAAATAGGAATTTATATAAATTTCAGATTTGACTTTTGCCGAGTATGAGATTATCATTCCTCTAAAACAATCCTGTATACGCAAACTGGGATCTGTGTTTTGGGAGGGGAATATTGATGTGACTGCAAATCTCTGTCCCAGCTCTCTTGAGAGAATGTACTGAAGCCGTCATCCAAGTTATGTGTTGGAGACCTAGGTTGTATCGAGTATTGATCCCTGGGCTGGCCGTACATCATAGGTTGCAGTCCACCTCTTCCATGTAGAGCACTGAAGAGCCATGGTGGAGGATGTGGCAGAGGTGTTGTCTGCTGGTCATCTCACTTTACAATCAATGATAGTAGTTGCACCTTCAGACATCCCTTGTTTCATCCTATTTTCTTCAGCCCTGGTACAAGGCTGTGCACAAATGCCTCGTCTTGAGCCGTGTCTGTAGTGGTTGGTCTTGACTGTTGTTCAGGCATCTGAAGTACAGGGTCATGGCTCGGGGAGCCCACGTCGTCCTCAGTGTCATCAGGCTCCACAAGTTGGGACTGAGGCGAATCAGCATTTGCAAGACCGTGGTTGCCTCGAGTGGAAAATAGGTCAGCATAAAAAGTCAAATGTGTTTAAGTAAACTTTAGAACCCTCTGATCAGGCTCAATGAATCATATTTCTCAAATCTGGGCCACAATGCCTAACACTGCTTGTTTTCATAATTCCTCCATAATAAGGAACTGATTCATAATCTATATGCCTATATAATAACTAATTCAGAAATGGGACACCAGTTGACATTAATCAATCAAGTAGTTACTTGTAGGTAGGAAATAAGGCCAGCAATACTGCAAACCTTTAGGTTTGGAATTCAGTGCAGTCAATTCAAAGGTATATTATAACGTACCTTCTTGGCTGGACGTAAGGTATCAAGAATGATAACATTTTAATTTATCTCCATTCTTTCTGATTGGTTCCCCAGGTCCGATAAGTTGGCCCTTACAAAAAAAGATTGCAGTTTTGAAACAGCAGTAAAAGTGCAGTAACTGCAGTCGACTGTGCTATTTTGGACAAAGCAATTGCAGAATAACTACAGTGAACTGCATTTATACTGCAGCTACACTGCAAAATTACTGTATTAAAAAAAAGTATTTGCAGCATACTGCAGTTATATTGCAGTGTACTGCTGTTATTCTACACTCTGACTGCAATCTTTTTTAATAAATAGGGCCTTCCGTAGATGCCTTAAAGTGTCACAGAGGGACTTCCATCTGGTTTTGCGCAATTCAACATCTATGAAGAGTAAAATATACATGAATGCTAACCAATAGCAAAACATTTATTTTGTCATTACAGATACTTGGCATCTGGAGACTCTATTTGCAACCTGGCCTTTACCTATCGTCTTGGATTCCAGACAGTGTCTCAGTGTATTATGGAAACCTGTGAGGCCATATAAAGGAGGATGCTGGCAACCTATCTGCCACGACCCACTGAGGAAACCTGTATCACATCCGACAGTCCATAGGGCCGGGGTAGGCAGTCAGTGTAAATAACAATGTGTTCTTAACTGACTTGTTAAATGAAGGTTAAATAAAGAGACAAACTTCTCAAGAGTTTAGTATTTACTTTATTGCTACTATTCTAACTCACAAGTAAGCATTTAACGGCAATGTCTACACCTGTTGGATTCGGCGCATGTACATAATTTTAAAGGACTAGTAACTGTCGAGCTCTAGGTCGTTTCATCGTACGACTCATTATCGCCACCTACCGGCCTTTGGGCTATACGTGACTGTGTTCATAAAACGTGAAAATCAGAAAGATCTTAATCTATATATTTATTCTAGAAACGTTTGCATACGATATAAGCTACAATAGATAAACTAAACCACCTCACACATGTGGTGGTGTCTTCTTCAGTGTGTCCAATCGATTCGCCATGGTGGATGAAAATCTGCGCATATTTTCCTGGGGGGAACCATTAGAAGCACAAGAGATGTTTACGCCGGACTTTGAAATCGAAGCACACGGAACGCGAAAAAAATAAGACAAACAGTTTCGCAGGCTAACAAGGTAATAGTGGATGAAGGATCTTACTTTTCTTTATTTGCCCATAAACTATCGTAAAATGTTATTTTTGGCACTCAATTGAATCCTTTCACTTCAGCAAGCAAACTTAATTGTGTTACTTTTGGCCATTTTACCAAGCGAACTGCGGTGCAGCCAGCGACAAACATGAACGTTGATACTCCACAGCCAGTCATGACAGGGGGCTCTTCAAATTCCTCGACATCCAATAATTGCCTCACTAACAACAATGCAGCAATTAACGTCAGCAGCATACCCTCGGTTGCCATAAGTAATTGTAAGTATTCAGACGAGTTTTGAGGTTATGAACAGCTTTATGAGCTGGCTTAATACATGGTTACACCAATTCATGGTCTGCTGTCTACTGTAGCTAGGTTAGAACTTTTGTCGAAATTGTTTAAGTACAGTAGCCCACACCATATAGCACTGTGCAGAACTGGAGAACCATCTTAGAGCTAGTCCTGTTCATTGCTTGCTGCTTTGTGAAACACCGTCTTAGACCACTGCTGGACCTTGGCTATCAACATCTTAGCTACATTTAGAAAGATATTAAACCATGCATTTCTCTGTATTTGTTTCAGCCCCAACCACCGCTGCCATGGCCACACCATCTGGCACATCCGTGTCCAACGGCGTGTATGTGCCTAGTGGCATTGCCAACGGCGACGTGAAGCCTGTAATCACAACCACACCACTAGCTGACTTTCTTATGCAATTGGAGGACTACACTCCTACAGTGAGTCAAACCCCCATAATTGGAGTAATCTTTGTTTAAAAAAAATACAAATGTACATGACTTTTTTCACATACCTAGGCTGACGTCAACAGTCGCTTGGTATATGGACTAATGCATATTTGGGTTATGTAGTTAACAGGTGCCTCTGATTCACTTAGCATGTAAATGTCCTCTGGTGTCTATTGTGAGATGCTAGTGTACCAAAAAAAACAACTAATTGCAATGACTTCAGTTCAACCTCTACCATGTTTTTGCCAGATCCCTGATGCAGTGACAGGCTACTATCTCAACCGGGCCGGCTTTGAGGCATCTGATCCGCGAATGTAAGCATGCCTCTTAGCTCCTTAACTGCCAAGAGTCCTCTCCCATCTATTTCAGCTTTTACACCAGTTCAATTCAATATTAACTCACGTGAGCGCCAAACGTGAACATTATTTATGTCCATCATTTTCAGAATCCGTCTAGTCTCCCTCGCGGCTCAGAAGTTCATCTCAGACATTGCTAACGATGCCCTGCAGCACTGTAAAATGAAGGGAACTGCCTCGGGGAGCTCCAGGAACAAGACAAAGGTTAGTACATTTCTAACCTAACGTTGCAGGCGTAAAAGAAACACATGAGCAGCGTTTCTTTCTTACTGGTCCAGACGAGAGAGAAAAACGGTCGGGGGAGGTTCTCTTCTGCCCTGTTCAGCCAATCCAGTAAATGTAAAGAAGTTAAGATGGAGTGTCGCCTTGGTTTTAACGTCTCCCCCAAAAAAGTCTCACCACAGGCTCTTTTTCCATTTCCCATGAAATTAACACATGAACGAACTGTTGTTAATGTGAGATGCACAGAATGATTCATGCACAAGTATGAATGCGGTTTGTATCTTTTTGATTGGTTTCTCACTCTGTCCTCCCACCTCTTTCCTCCCAAAGCAGGACAAGAAGTACACACTGACCATGGAGGACCTCTCCCCTGCCCTTTCTGAGTATGGCATCAACGTAAAGAAACCTCATTACTTCACATAGGAAATTGGTCTTACACTGTCGCAACCCCCTATGATCATGGTTCAGATGTCAGTAGAATATTAATTGCAGTCACTGTTTTTATTTTTTTTTAAGTAGGGCATACTTTGCTTCATGTGGAATTTTGATCTTGTACTATTTTATCGATACAAATAAAATGTTAAACAATGACTTTCTGACTTTGTGCTTTGTTGCCTTTTTGTTTATGTAGTCTGGTGATAACAAGGGGAAGAGTTGTTGGTAAAATATTTATCAGGATGGTGTAACAGTACTAAAAATAGTATTTAACCTTAGGTTGAGTGGGGGCAGTCGGTAAGAGAGAAAGTGTCTTTTTGTAGGCACTAACTCCCCCATGGTTCGTTGGACAAAGCCTATGAAGAAAATAAATGGTGTTTTTGGATAAATGCTGAAAATAAGGTATGTGGTATACACAGGCTTAGGAGATTTTATACATTTTGTTTAATGAGAATCTTAATTGGCTAACATCACATTTTGTGAATTGAAGAATTTATGTAATAATAAAAAAATGACATAAAGCCTTCATAATTCATGAAGGTCATGTTAACTGACTGCTAATTATATCATAGCACAAAACTTATAAGATCTATGCCTGCAACTTCAGACCTTATTTTAGGCGTTCATATCGAAACTGTTCTTTCATCATTCATTTTTTTCACATAGGGATGGCAGAAGAAAATATGGTTTTAGGACTACAAGCTGGCGAACTCTATATTTGTCCTTGTAGTCAGCCGTAGTAAATGTCCACCCTTCCGTAGATTTATGAAGTGCAGTTCTTTTTGAATTATAAATGACATGCTTTTGTCTAACCACTGAATAGTTTCACCTATTGCTTTACTTGTGAAAGTAAATCACAATGAATGTTTAGCCCCATAATCCCAATTGACCCGATTGTGTTCTTTGACGTCACAATTGAAGGACAAGTAGTTCTATTGCTTTAATAGCTATGAAATCCCAGAGCTATCAAGTTGGCTAGCCATCCAGCATTATCCTTCCATACAGCGGGAAAGCTAGGCGCTAGCTAACTTTGTCCCAAAATGTGATGACGAATGTAGCAAGCTGGCTAGCTATCACATTGAGGCTCAAAAACAACTTTCCATAATAATATCTACACAAGTGGTCTTGAGCAATGGATAATGCATTGCTAATGGTAAGTGATAGCATTTGATTTGTAACGTTAGTAGTTAGCTAGCTAAGGATAGCTTGCTTGAAGACGACGGTTGACCATAGCCTCTGCGAATCCAAGAGTGGAAGACCCCTTTCTCGTCTCTTAACATGTAGGCTCACTTTTTGTGAACAGTAGTAATGGGTTGTTTGCGAACGAGTTGGCTCTAAGAGCCGGCTCGCATATCAGAAGAGCCGAATCTATCTACAAAAATATTTAAAACATAAGATATGAATAATCAAAAGATTTAAATGAAAATAATTAACTAATTAAAATAATATAGGCCTAAATACACACATTTGTTCTGACTGTCTGCTCAGACTAACAGCCTCACCTGTTGTTCCTGTCAATCAGAAACGCAGTGTCAACCAATGAACCAAAGATGCGTGAGGGAGGGCCGAGCCAACTCACTCACAGTCACACACTTAGCAGCCAGGAGAGAGAGGAAGGACAGCTGTGAAAACAACAGCTGGAAAATGAGTCGGAAGCACAGTAGCATTTGGATGCATTTTAATAATGTAGACAAGAGCACAGTGTAGAATTTGCCAAAACAAAATCTCATATAAAGCCAGTTCTACCAGTTAATGCCAAAGTCTATGTCTGTAGCAAAACAAGGCCAAATTGATATTGTACTGGCTAAAATGATTGCCACCGATTTCCAGCCATTTTCAATTGTGGAGGACAGAGGTTTTAGAAATTATAGCAATAGTCTAAATCCAATGTACACAATTCCAAGCAGGAAAACCCTTTCAAAATCACTTATTCCACAACTGTACGAGAGCACACAGGCTTCAGTGCTGCTGGTTATACCATGGCAATAAAGAAAAGAGGGACCAGTTTCATGTTTTAAGTGGGATGTTGCAGTTTTGCAAATTGTTATTCATTTTTCTTTGGTGCAATATTCTATTATGTTCTTCAGATTGTATTAGTTTTGAATGGTTAGATTTATATGCACTTTGTTCATATACATTAAAAAGTTATACTTTAACTGCAAATGTTTAATATAATTATTTTTATTAAAAAACCAATACATTTTTAAATACATTGTAGTGAAGGTTGAGTATGATTTAATTTATTAATTTAATTAGAATTGTTTTAACACCAATCATAGTCAAAATATCCACAGGGAAGTGTTATTAGTCCGACTTTCAGTACACTGGTCTGCTGGGGCGGCAGGTAGCCTAGTGGTTAGAGCGTTGGGCCAGTAACCGTAAAGGTTTCTGGATCGAATCCCCAAGCTGACAAGGTAAAAATCTGTTGTTCTGCCCCTGAACAACCCACTATTCATAGGCTGTCATTGTAAGAAAGAATGTGTTCTTAACTGACTTGCCTAGTTAAATAAAGGATAAATAAAAAATGTGGTTGGTAGTTCTGTTTTTTATTTTTATATACACATATATATATACACACACACAGTGGGGCAAAAAAGTATTTAGTCAGCCACCAATTGTGCAAGTTCTCCCACTTAAAAAGATGAGAGGCCTGTAATTTTCATCATAGGTACACTTAAACTATGACAGACAAAATGAGGAAAAAAATCCAGAAAATCACATTGTAGGATTTTTAATGAATTTATTTGCAAATTATGGTGGAAAATAAGTATTTGGTCACATACAAACAAGCAAGATTTCTGGCTCTCACAGACCTGTAACTTCTTCTTTAAGAGGCTCCTCTGTCCTCCACTCGTTACCTGTATTAATGGCACCTGTTTGAACTTGTTATCAGTATAAAAGACACCTGTCCACAACCTCAAACAGTCGCACTCCAAACTCCACTATGGCCAAGACCAAAGAGCTGTCAAAGGACACGAGAAACAAAATTGTAGACCTGCACCAGGCTGGGAAGACTGAATCTGCAATAGTTAAGCAGCTTGGTTTGAAGAAATCCACTGTGGGAGCAATTATTAGGAAATGGAAGACATACAAGACCACTGATAATCTCCCTCGATCTGGGGCTCCACGCAAGATCTCACCTCGTGGGGTCAAAATGATCACAAGAACGGTGAGCAAAAATCCCAGAACCACACGGGGGGACCTAGTGAATGACCTGCAGAGAGCTGGGACCAAAGTAACAAAGCCTACCATCAGCAAGGGCATTGAAGATAAAACGTGGCTGGGTCTTTCAGCATGACAATCATCCCAAACACACCGCCTGGGCAACGAAGGAGTGGCTTCGTAAGAAGCATTTCAAGGTCCTGGAGTGGCCTAGCCAGTCTCCAGATCTCAACCCCATAGAAAATCTTTGGAGGGAGTTGAAAGTCCGCGTTGCCCAGCAACAGCCCCAAAACATCACTGCTCTAGAGGAGATCAGCATGGAGGAATGGGCCAAAATACCAGCAACAGTGTGTGAAAACCTTGTGAAGACTTACAGAAAACATTTGACCTCTGTCATTGCCAACAAAGGGTATATAACAAAGTATTGAGATAAACTTTTGTTATTGACCAAATACTTATTTTCCACCATAATTTGCAAATAAATAAATAAAAAATCCTACAATGTGATTTTCTGGATTTTTTTTCTCATTTTGTATGTCAAAGTTGAAGTGTACCTATGATGAAAATTACAGGCCTCATCTTTTTAAGTGGGAGAAATAGCACAATTGGTGGCTGACTAAATACTTTTTTGCCCCACTGTATATATATATAATCGGAAAGTATTCAGACCCCAATGTTTTCCTCATCAGCTACGCACAATACCCCATAATGACTAAGCGAAAACAGTTTTTTTTTAAATGTTTGCAAATGTATAAAAAAGAAAAAAGGGAAAGATCTTATTTGCATAAGTATTCAGACCCTTTGCTATGAGACTCGAAATTGAGCACAGGTGCATCCTGTTTCTATTGATCATCTTTGATGTTTCTACAACTTGATTGGAGTCCACCTGTGGACTATTCAATTGATTGGACATGATTTGGAAAGGCCCACACCTGTCTATATAAGGTCCCACAGTTGGCAGCGCATGTCAGAGCCAAAACTAAGCCATGAGGTCAAAGGAATTGACCGTAGAGCTCCGAGACAGGATTGTGTCGAGGCACCAATCTGGGGTACCAAAACTGGGGTACCAAAACATTTCTGCAGCATTGAAAGTCCCCAAGAACACAGTGGCCTCCATCATTCTTAAATGGAAGAAGTTCCTAGAGCTGGACGCCTGGCCAAACTGAGCAATCGGGTGAGTAGGGCCTTGGTCAGGGAGGTCACAAAGAACCCAATGGTCACTCTGACAGAGCTCCAGAGTTCCTCTGTGGAGATGGAAGAACCTTGCAGAAGGGGAAGGAAATGGGGTTACCTAGTCAGTTGTACAACTGAATGCCTTCAAATGAATTGTGTCTTTCGCATTTAACCCAACCCCTCTGAATCAGAGAGGTGCGGGGGGCTGCCTTAATCGACATACACGTTCAGAAGGACAACCATTTCTGCAGCACTACACCAATCAGGCCTTTATGGTAGAGTGGCCAGACGGAAGCCACTCCTCAGTAAAAGGCACACGACAGTCCACTTGGAGTTTGCCAAAAGGCACTTAAAGAAGACAGGTCGCTCCTACCAGGTGGCGTGGCGAGAATCTGTCTCCTCACCACGCGCTCTCACCACTGGCGTCCCCCAGGGCTCTGTTCTAGGCCCTCTCCTATTCTCGCTATACACCAAGTCACTTGGCTCTGTCATAACCTCACATGGTCTCTCCTATCATTGCTATGCAGACGACACACAATTAATCTTCTCCTTTCCCCCTTCTGATGACCAGGTGGCGAATCGCATCTCTGCATGTCTGGCAGACATATCAGTGTGGATGACGGATCACCACCTCAAGCTGAACCTCGGCAAGACGGAGCTGCTCTTCCTCCCGGGGAAGGACTGCCCGTTCCATGATCTCGCCATCACGGTTGACAACTCCATTGTGTCCTCCTCCCAGAGCGCTAAGAACCTTGGCGTGATCCTGGACAACACCCTGTCATTCTCAACTAACATCAAGGCGGTGGCCCGTTCTTGTAGGTTCATGCTCTACAACATCCGCAGAGTACGACCCTGCCTCACACAGGAAGCGGCGCAGGTCCTAATCCAGGCACTTGTCATCTCCCGTCTGGATTACTGCAACTCGCTGTTGGCTGGGCTCCCTGCCTGTGCCATTAAACCCCTACAACTCATCCAGAACGCCGCAGCCCGTCTGGTGTTCAACCTTTCCAAGTTCTCTCACGTCACCCCGCTCCTCCGCTCTCTCCACTGGCTTCCAGTTGAAGCTCGCATCCGCTACAAGACCATGGTGCTTGCCTACGGAGCTGTGAGGGGAACGGCACCTCAGTACCTCCAGGCTCTGATCAGGCCCTACACCCAAACAAGGGCACTGCGTTCATCCACCTCTGGCCTGCTCGCCTCCCTACCACTGAGGAAGTACAGTTCCCGCGCAGCCCAGTCAAAACTGTTCGCTGCTCTGGCCCCCAATGGTGGAACAAACTCCCTCACGACGCCAGGACAGCGGAGTCAATCACCACCTTCCGGAGACACCTGAAACCCCACCTCTTTCAGGAATACCTAGGATAGGATAAAGTAATCCTTCTCACCCCCCTTAAAAGATTTAGATGCACTATTGTAAAGTGGCTGTTCCACTGGATGTCTTAAGGTGAACGCACCAATTTGTAAGTCGCTCTGGATAAGAGCGTCTGCTAAATGACTTAAATGTTAAATGTAAATGTAAGAACTCAGACCATGAGGAACAAGATTCTCCGGTCTGATAACACCAAGCATCACGTCTGGAGGAAACCTGGCACCATCCCTACAGTGAAGCATGGTGGTAGCAGCATCATGCTGTGGGGATGTTTTTCAGCGGCAGGGACTGGGAGACCCGTCAGGGTTGAGGGAAAGATGAACAGAGCAAAGGACAGAGAGATCCTTGATGAAAACCTGCTTCAGATCTCTCAGGACTTCAGAGTGGGGCGAAGGGTTACCTTCCAATAGGACAACAACCCTAAGCACACAGCCAAGACAATGCAGTAGTAGCTTTGGGGCATGTCTCTGAATGTCCTTGAGTGGCTCAGCCAGAGCACGGACTTGAACCCGATCAAACATATCTGGAGAGACCTGAAAATATCTGTGCAGCGACACTCCCCATCCAACCTGACAGAGCTTGAGAGGATCTGCAGAGAAGAATTTGAGAACCCCCCCAAATACAGGTGTGCCAAGCTTGTCGCACCATACCAAAAAAAACTCACGGCTGTAATCACTGCCAAAGGTGCTTCAACAAAGTACTGAGTAAATGGTCTGAATACTTATGTAAATGTGATATTTCCGTTTTTAAAATTTGCAAATATTTATGAGATTCTATTTTTGCTTTGCCGTTATGGGGTATTGTGTGTTGATTAATGAGGGGGGGAAACTATTTAATCAATTTAACAATAAGGCTGTAACAAAATGTGGAATAAGTCAAATGGTCTGAATACTTTCCCGAATACACCGTATATACTGATGCAATTTGACAGTGACAAACACTTTCACGATATGGCCGAGCCTAAACGAACCACAGCTGATTTGCAAGGAAACGTGCCTTTGTGCACTACATTTGGTTACATTCGGCCATTATTGTTGACATATTGTGCATCACCTGCAACGCTTGAAAGGATTGAAAATACAAGTGACAACCTACTAGCGCCACAAAAAGTTGGGTAAACAACCCTTTCCTGTGGATCCCATGTCATACTGACAAAAGAACAAACAGCATGTACAACTGGTAAAACAAATGTAAACATTCTGGATGGTGGAGACTATGACGTCTTTTTTAGGGCGACTGATAATTCATGGAGTTTTTTTAATTTGATAAAAAATATAAAAAAATATTTCACCTTTATTTAACCAGGTAGGCTAGTTGAGAACAAGTTCTCATTTGCAACTGCGACCTGGCCAATATAAAGCATAGCAGTGTGAACAGACAACACAGAGTTACACATGAAGTAAACAATTAACAAGTCAATAACACAGTAGAAAAAAAGGGGAGTCTATATACATTGTGTGCAAAAGGCATGAGGAGGTAGGCGAATAATTACAATTTTGCAGATTAACACTGGAGTGATAAATGATCAGATGGTCATGTACAGGTACAGATATTGGTGTGCAAAAGAGCAGAAAAGTAAATAAATAAAAACAGTATGTGGATGAGGTAGGTGAAAATGGGTGGGCTATTTACCAATAGACTATGTACAGCTGCAGCGATCGGTTAGCTTGCTCAGATAGCAGATGTTTGAAGCTGGTGAGGGAGATAAAAGTCTCCAACTTCAGCGATTTTTGCAATTCGTTCCAGTCACAGGCAGCAGAGTACTGGAACGAAAGGCGGCCAAATGAGGTGTTGGCTTTAGGGATGATCAGTGAGATACACCTGCTGGAGCGCGTGCTACGGATGGGTGTTGCCATCGTGACCAGTGAACTGAGATAAGGCGGAGCTTTACCTAGCATGGACTTGTAGATGACCTGGAGCCAGTGGGTCTGGCGACGAATATGTAGCGAGGGCCAGCCGACTAGAGCATACAAGTCGCAGTGGTGGGTGGTATAAGGTGCTTTAGTGACAAAACGGATGGCACTGTGATAAACTGCATCCAGTTTGCTGAGTAGAGTGTTGGAAGCAATTTTGTAGATGACATCGCCAAAGTCGAGGATCGGTAGGATAGTCAATTTTACTAGGGTAAGTAACCATGGTAACAGTCTGATGTTTAGACGAAGTCGACTTTAAAGTTAGCTAGCTATACCCTATGTAAACATCTGTTTTAACAATTTACCTGTACCCCACATATTGACTGGGTACCGTTACCCCCTGTATATAGCCTCATTGTTATTTTGTGTTATTTCATTTACTTAGTAAATCTTTTCTTAACTCTATTTTCTTAAAACTGCATTGTTGGTTAAGTACTTGTAAGTATTGTATTGTATTCGGCGCATGTGACAAATAAATTGTGATTTGACAATCAATGTTTAAAAACAGCCATAACGTTACTGCATGAATGGACCAGAATTTGCATGCATACCTAGTTATCTCCTTGCACATTTCCCGCAGACACGGGAGGCAGATGGTTTGAGTCTCTGATATGTATTAGTATCCAAGGGACAGGCAAAAAGTTCATAACAAGGTCAGAGTCCAGGAGGTACAGAGTGGCAGGCAGAATAGTCAAGCAGGTGGGTACAGAGTCAGGGCAAGACAGGGTCAAAACCAGGAGGACTACGGTAGAAAAATGAAGATAAGAAAAAGCAGGAGCATGAGAAAACCATGCTGGTTGACTTAACAGGACAAGACAAAGTGGCACAGGGACAGGAAACACAGGGATAAATACACTGGGGAAAATAAGAGACATCTGGAGGGGGTGGAGACAATCACAAGGACAAGTGAAACAAATCAAGGTGTGTAGCAGTGCCGGTTGGTGCCATTTAAAATTACCATTAGGGAGGACAATTTTTTTAATGAGTATGGCCTTATTTCTATTACAGCATATTCGAAGACTGTCATTCATATTCCATTCACACAGCTCAATGTAACATCGATAGGTTTAGGCTACTACATGATACTTCAATTTCCCCTATACCCATGATGAGGTTGCTAGCTACCTAGCCTACGAATGGAAGTTTACAACGTAGATGCACAGGTTGAGGGAGAAATTTGTGTAATCAAGGTGACAGACAGTGACACATTCAATACCACCTTACACACTCTTGCAGTTTCTATTGGACAAATTCAGGTATGTTTCTCCCAGTTCCATTTGCTTCCGTTTAAGAATTTTCTTTCAACAGAATCAGAGGAATGAATACACCCTTGATCACCCGCAAACACAGTTCACTTTCACATACAAAGAGCATGATCACTTTGCTCGTTGTATAATTCTGTCTCCCATCTACGCGCTATCCTCCTCACATCTTTTTCCTTCGCTTGTGGACTTCAGTGCGCAACACAACAACTGTCTGTGACCAGGTAAAAAAAAACTTTCCAAGCCAAACCTTCATATCATTACCGCTACACACATCCTACGTCGTTGTCACCATATTAGCTAACATCATAGTCAACATAGCTATTAACTTGACTTGGAAGAATTCCAGTGTTGGATAGCCATAGCCAGCTAGCTAACCGAGCATCGCTCTCTGTTTGAGCGAGGTGCTTGTGTAGGCTTAACTAGATAGCTACATTTGCTAACTGAAAGTGAGTCAACTTTGAGTCACCACATTTTAAGCACCAGTACTAGATTCATTCACTAGATTCATTCACTGATCATTTGATTGGGTGGACAACATGTCAGTTCATGCTGCAAGTTCATGCTACACCATGGTGCTACCCCAGAGAGTGCTGTTGAGGCTACTGTAGACCTTCATTGCAAAACTGTGTTTTAAACAATTATTTGGTGACGTAAATATGCAGTTGAAGTCAGAAGTGTAAATACACTTATGTTGGAGTCATTAAAACTCGTTTTTCAACCACTCCACAAATGTCGTGTTAACAAACTATAGTTTTGGCAAGTCGGTTAGGACATCTACTTTGTGCATGACACAAATAATTTTTCCAACAATTGTTTACAGACAGATTATTTCACTTATAATTCACTGTATCACAATTCCATGGGTCAGACGTTTTACATACACTAAGTTGACTGTGCTTTTAAACAGCTTGGAAAATTCCAGAAAATTATGTCATGGCTTTAGAAGCTTCTGCTAATTTACATAATTTGAGTCAATTGGAGATGTACTTGTGGATGTATTTCAAGGCCTACCTTCCAACTCAGTGCCTCTGTGCTTGACATCATGGGAAAATCAAAAGAAATCAGCCAAGACCTCAGAAATTGTTTTGTAGACCTTGTAGTCTGATTCATCCTTGAGAACAATTTCCAAATGCCTGAAGGTACCACGTTCATTTGTACAAACAATAGTCAGCAAGTATAAACACCATGGGACCACGCAGCCGTCATTACCGCTCAGGAAGGAGATGCGTTCTGTCTCCTAGAGATGAACGTACTTTGATGTGAAAACTGCAAATCAATCCCAGAACAACAACAAAGGACCTTGTGAAGATGCTGGAGGAAACAAGTACAAAAAGTATCTACATCCACAGTAAAAACGAGTCCGATATCAACAAACTGAAAGGCAGCTAAGGAAGGAAGAAGCCACTAATCCAAAACCACCATAAAAAAAGCCAGACTGCAGTTTGCAACTGCAGATGGGGACAAAGATCGTACTTTTTGAAGAAATGTCCTCTGGTCTGATGAAACAAAAATAGAACTGTTTGGCCATAATGACCATCGTTATGTTTGGAGGAAAAAGGGGGAGGCTTGCAAGCCGAAAAACACCATCCCAACCGTGAAGCATGGGGGTGGAAGCATCATGTTGTGGGGGTACTTTGCTGCAGAGGGACTGGTGCACTTCACAAAATAGATGACATCATGAGGTAGGAAAAGTATGTGGATATATTGAAGCAACATCTCAAGACATCAGTCAGGAAGCTTGGTCGCAAATGGGTCTTCCAAATGGACAATGACCCCAAGCATACTTCCAAAGTTGTGGTAAAATGGCTTAAGGACAACTTAGTCAAGGTATTGGAGTGGCCATCACAAATCCCTGAAATTTGTGGGCAGATCTGAAAAAGTGTATGCGAGTAAGGAGGCCTACAAACCTGATTCAGTTACATCAGCTCTGTCAGGAGGAATGGGCCAAAATTCACCCAACTTATTGTGGGAAGCTTGTGGAACGCAACCCGAAATGTTCAACCCAAGTTAAACAATTTAAAGGCAATACTATCAAATACTACATTTACATTTACATTTAAGTCATTTAGCAGACGCTCTTATCCAGAGCGACTTACAAATTGGTGCGTTCACCTTAAGACATCCAGTGGAACAGCCACTTTACAATAGTGCATCTAAATCTTTTAAGGGGGGGGGGGTGAGAAGGATTACTTTATCCTATCCTAGGTATTCCTGAAAGAGGTGGGGTTTCAGGTGTCTCCGGAAGGTGGTGATTGACTCCGCTGTCCTGGCGTCGTGAGGGAGTTTGTTCCACCATTGGGGGGCCAGAGCAGCGAACAGTTTTGACTGGGCTGCACAGGAACTGTACTTCCTCAGCCAGAGGTGGATGAACGCAGTGCCCTTGTTTGGGTGTAGGGCCTGATCAGAGCCTGGAGGTACTGAGGTGCCGTTCCCCTCACAGCTCCGTAGGCAAGCACCATGGTCTTGTAGCGGATGCGAGCTTCAACTGGAAGCCAGTGGAGAGAGCGGAGGAGCGGGGTGACGTGAGAGAACTTGGGAAGGTTGAACACCAGACGGGCTGCGGCGTTCTGGATGAGTTGTAGGGGTTTAATGGCACAGGCAGGGAGCCCAGCCAACAGCGAGTTGCAGTAATCCAGACGGGAGATGACAAGTGCCTGGATTAGGACCTGCGCTGCTTCCTGTGTGAGGCAGGGTCGTACTCTGCGGATGTTGTAGAGCATGAACCTACAAGAACGGGCCACCGCCTTGATGTTAGTTGAGAACGACAGGGTGTTGTCCAGGATCACGCCAAGGTTCTTAGCGCTCTGGGAGGAGGACACAATGGAGTTGTCAACCGTGATGGCGAGATCATGGAATGGGCAGTCCTTCCCCGGGAGGAAGAGCAGCTCCGTCTTGCCGAGGTTCAGCTTGAGGTGGTGATCCGTCATCCACACTGATATGTCTGCCAGACATGCAGAGATGCGATTCGCCACCTGGTCATCAGAAGGGGGAAAAGAGAAGATTAATTGTGTGTCGTCTGGAGAGACCATGTGAGGTTATGACAGAGCCAAGTGACTTGGTGTATAGCGAGAATAGGAGAGGGCCTAGAACAGAGCCCTGGGAGACGCCAGTGGTGAGAGCGCGTGGTGAGGAGACAGATTCTCGCCACGCCACCTGGTAGGAGCGACCTGTCAGGTAGGACGCAATCCAAGCGTGGGCCGCGCCGGAGATGCCCAACTCGGAGAGGGTGGAGAGGAGGATCTGATGGTTCACAGTATCGAAGGCAGCCGATAGGTCTAGAAGGATGAGAGCAGAGGAGAGAGAGTTAGCTTTAGCAGTGCGGAGGGCCTCCGTGATACAGAGAAGAGCAGTCTCAGTTGAATGACTAGTCTTGAAACCTGACTGATTTGGATCAAGAAGGTCATTCTGAGAGAGATAGCGGGAGAGCTGGCCAAGGACGGCACGTTCAAGAGTTTTGGAGAGAAAAGAAAGAAGGGATACTGGTCTGTAGTTGTTGACATCGGAGGGATCGAGTGTAGGTTTTTTCAGAAGGGGTGCAACTCTCGCTCTCTTGAAGACAGAAGGGACGTAGCCAGCGGTCAGGGATGAGTTGATGAGCGAGGTGAGGTAAGGGAGAAGGTCTCCGGAAATGGTCTGGAGAAGAGAGGAGGGAATAGGGTCAAGCGGGCAGGTTGTTGGGCGGCCGGCCGTCACAAGACGCGAGATTTCATCTGGAGAGAGAGGGGAGAAAGAGGTCAGTGCACAGGGTAGGGCAGTGTGAGCAGAACCAGCGGTGTCGTTTGACTTAGCAAACGAGGATCGGATGTCGTCGACCTTCTTTTCAAAATGGTTGACGAAGTCATCTGCAGAGAGGGAGGAGGGGGAGGGGGAGGAGGATTCAGGAGGGAGGAGAAGGTGGCAAAGAGCTTCCTAGGGTTAGAGGCAGATGCTTGGAATTTAGAGTGGTAGAAAGTGGCTTTAGCAGCAGAGACAGAAGAGGAAAATGTAGAGAGGAGGGAGTGAAAGGATGCCAGGTCCGCAGGGAGGCGAGTTTTCCTCCATTTCCGCTCGGCTGCCCGGAGCCCTATTCTGTGAGCTCTCAATGAGTCGTCGAGCCACGGAGCAGGAGGGGAGGACCGAGCCGGCCTGGAGGATAGGGGACATAGAGAATCAAGGGATGCAGAAAGGGAGGAGAGGAGGGTTGAGGAGGCAGAATCAGGAGATAGGTTGGAGAAGGTTTGAGCAGAGGGAAGAGATGATAGGATGGAAGAGGAGAGAGTAGCGGGGGAGAGAGAGCGAAGATTGGGACGGCGCGATACCATCCGAGTAGGGGCAGTGTGGGAAGTGTTGGATGAGAGCAAGAGGGAAAAGGATACAAGGTAGTGGTCGGAGACTTGGAGGGGAGTTGCAGTGAGGTTAGTGGAAGAACAGCATCTAGTAAAGATGAGGTCGAGCGTATTGCCTGCCTTGTGAGTAGAGGGGGAAGGTGAGAGGGTGAGGTCAAAAGAGGAGAGGAGTGGAAAGAAGGAGGCAGAGAGGAATGAGTCAAAGGTAGACGTGGGGAGGTTAAAGTCGCCCAGAACTGTGAGAGAGAAATACTAATTGAGTGTATGTAAACTTCTGACCCACTGGGAATGTGATGAAAGAAATAAAAGCTGAAATAAATAATTCTCTCTACTAATATTCTGACAGGGAATATTTACTAGGATTAAATGTCAGGAATTGTGAAAAACTGAGTTTAACTGGATTTGGCTAAGGTGTATGTGAACTTCCAACTTCAACTGTGTATTTAGTATAGTTTTATCTAAAACATTTCAAAATGAAATTCACTGAGGAGGATGGTCCTCCCCTTCCCCCTCTGAGGAGGTGGTGTTTATGTACCACTGGTGTTTAGTAATGGCTTGAAACAAATGCACAAACTAAGGGTCTCCTAAGTCAGCATTAGGGCTGTGATGGTGTAACTCTCCTAGCCTAGTCAGCGTCAGGGCTGTGACGGTGTAACTCTCCTAGTCTAGTCAAGCTCAGGGCTGTGACGGTGTAACTCTCCTAGCCTAGTCAGCGTCAGGGCTGTGACGGTGTAACTCTCCTAGCCTCGTCAACGTCAGGGCTGTGACGGTGTAACTCTCCTAGTCTAGTCAGCGTCAGGGCTGTGACGGTGTAACTCTCCTAGCCTAGTCAGCGTCAGGGCTGTGACGGTGTAACTCTCCTAGCCTAGTCAGCGTCAGGGCTGTGACGGTGTAACTCTCCTAGCCTCATCAGCGTCAGGGCTGTGACGTGTAACTCTCCTAGCCTAGTCAGGGTCAGGGCTGTGATGGTGTAACTCTCCTAGCCTAGTCAGCGTCAGGGCTGTGACGGTGTAACGCTCCTAGCCTCGTCAACGTCAGGGCTGTGACGGTGTAACTCTCCTAGCCTCGTCAACGTCAGGGCTGTGACGGTGTAACTCTCCTAGTCTAGTCAGCGTCAGGGCTGTGACGTGTAACTCTCCTAGTCTAGTCAGCGTCAGGGCTGTGACGGTGTAACTCTCCTAGCCTCGTCAGCGTCAGGGCTGTGACGGTGTAACTCTCCTAGCCTAGTCAGCGTCAGGGCTGTGACGTGTAACTCTCCTAGTCTAGTCAGCGTCAGGGCTGTGACGGTGTAACTCTCCTAGCCTAGTCAGCGTCAGGGCTGTGACGGTGTAACTCTCCTAGCCTCATCAGCGTCAGGGCTGTGACAGTGTAACTAATGGTTATGGATGAAAATAAAATAACCATTAAACCGTTTACATATAGGCCTACATTCGTTTGAGGATTTATTAACTTTAATTCCTCTTCTATCCAACTGTCCTTTGCTCAAGCAGCTAATCTGCTAGATGCGCAGGGGTGTAGAGCACTATAAGCTAACCTCAGCAAAAAAAGAAACGTCACTTTTTCAGGACCCTGTCTTTCAAAAGATAACTCGTAAAAATCCAAATAACTTCACAGATCTTCATTGTAAAGGGTTTCAACACTGTTTCCCATGCTTGTTCAATGAACCATAAAAAAATACTCAACATGCTGTTACGAGTAAATGAGTGAAGAGGTGTGGAGTCAGGTGCAGAGAGCAAAAGATGTGGGAAAAACAACACGCTTTAATGTCCCGGAAACATAACATGAACAAAAGTGGAAACACAAATGAACAGAAATATAAACGGACAGCGTGAAACCCAAATACCAACAAAAATACACTCAAACAAGAAAACAGGCGAACAAGCCCGCACGAAACAGAAGCGGGCTGAACAGACTATATATATCCCTATCCTAAAACCAAACAAGAAACAGGTGCTACCAATTAGACAGAACTAAACGAACACAGAACAACGGATCGGCGATAGCTAGTAGACCGGCGACGACGACCGCCGAGCGCCACCCGAACAAGAAGGGGAGTCACCTTCGGTAATATTCGTGACACATGCACCTGTGGAACGGTCGTTAAGACACTAACAGCTTACAGACAGTAGGCAATTAAGGTCACAGTTATGAAAACTTAGGACACTAAAGAGGCCTTTCTACTGACTTTGAAAAACACCAAAAGAAAGATGCCCAGGGTCTCTACTCATCTGTGAAAATGTGCCTTAGGCATGCTGCAAGGTGGCATGAGGACTGCAGATGTGGCCAGGGCAATAAATTCCAATGACCGTACTGTGAGACGCCTAAGACAGCGCTACAGGGAGACAGGACGGACAGCTGATCGTCCTCGAAGTGGCAGACCACGTGTAACAACACCTGCACAGGATCGGTACATCCAAACATCACACCTGCGGGACAGGTACAGGATGGCAACAACAACTGCCCGAGTTACACCAGGAACGCACATCAGTTCTCAGACTGTCCCTCCATCGTGCACAGACTGTCCGCAATAGACTGAGAGAGGCTGGACTGAGGGCTTGTAGGCCTGTTGTAAGGCAGGCCCACACCAGACATCACCGGCAACAGCGTCGCTTACGGGCACAAACCCACCGTCGCTGGACCAGACAGGACTGGCAAAAAGTGCTCTTCACTGACGAGTCACGGTTTTGTCTCACCAGGGGTGATGGTCGGATTCGCGTTTATCGTCGAAGGAATAAGTGTTACACTGAGGCCTGTACTCTGGAGCTGGATCAATTTGGAGGTGGAGGGTCTGTCATAGTCTGGTGTGGTGTGACACAACGTCATCGGACTGAGCTTGTTGTCATTGCAGGAAATCTCAACGCTGTGCGTTACAGGGAAGACATCCTCCTCCCTCATGTGGTACCCTTCCTGCAGGCTCATCCTGACATGACCCTCCAGCATGACAATGCCACTAGCCATACTGCTTGTTCTGTGCGTGATTTCCTGCAAGACAGGAATGTCAGTGTCCTGCCATGGCCAGCGAAGAACCCGGATCTCATTCCCATTGAGCACGTCTGGGACCTGTTGGATCGGAGGGTGAGGGCTAGTGCCATTCCCCCCAGAAATGTCCAGGAACTTGCAGGTGCCTTGGTGGGTGAGTGAGGTAACATCTCACAGCAAGAACTGACAAATCTGGTGCAGTCTTTGAGGAGGAGATGCACTGCAGTACTTAATGCAGCTGGTGGCCACACCAGATAATGACTGTTACTTTTAATTATGACCCCCCTTTGTTTAGGGACACATTATTCCATTTCTGTTAGTCACGTCTGTGGAACTTGTTCAGTTTATGTCTCAGTTGTTGAGTCTTGTTATGTTAATACAAATATTTACACATGTTAAGTTTGCTGAAAATAAACGCAGTTGACAGTGAGAGGATGTTTCTTTTTTTGCTGAGTTTATATGGCACTAAAGTAAAAACAATAATTTGTGTGGACTTTTTCATACAATGCACATTTTCATTGCTTGCTAATAAATAAATAAATTGGTCTAATTAAAAAGAAAAGAAGTTTCATTTATCGGACTTTTCAATAATTATTCAACAGCAGTGGACAAGGTTGTTTTGCCTCTGATGCCTATAAAACGCTAATGTTGTCTCAAATGGACAATGCACCCATCCTCTCCAACCTGGCTTTTTCTTAATTTATAGAATAATCATTGCTGATCATGTTCGGTCCTGGCCGATATGCCATCCTAGACAAGACCCCCCCAAAATTACAGCACTCATATCCCCTCGAAGTAGAATAGTAGCTTAGGCTATAGTGTTGGCCCGCATTGCACTTTTATGAATGCCCATGTGGTACCCTACCATTTGTAAAACAGGCAATTTACCATTAATCCCCCTCATTTGGTTATATTAATTTCTGTTAATGCATGTATTAAGGAAGGTAATTTACTGTTTTCATTCTCGGAGTGGAAACGTAGTTTGCAGATTTCACAACCTGCTACACTTCTGAGAAACAAGTTTTGATTTATTTTTATGAGCACTCACAGAAGTAAGTACCTGGCCTGCTTTCACTTAATGTCAAAAGAAGGAAAGTGCCCAGCTGGGCTTCTGTAATTTTCTTCTTCACCTCACACAGTAAGTCAACAGAGTATTATTATGTTTTTTCATCCGTCCAAATAATAACAGTTCCTCACAATATTTGAAGAATCTTTCCAACACACTCCCTTTCGATAATCAGCGTTGCTGATAAAAAGGTTATGGACACGTGTGTATTTGTTTCTATTTTAATGATTGTTAATTTCATCTTCATACTATAGCATAGCTGTCCCCTTCATACTTTCCTTGTCAGTTCATTATTTTATATCATACTTTCGGTAGGACTAGGTTTTGTAATACATTTTAAGGAAAGGAGAAATATTTGCTTGTGTCTGAAATATGCTGGTGGCTTTGATTGACGGGTGCTTTTACAGGGACGTGCGTATGTGTGTTTGCTGATTCTCTCTATAGGCCTATATGTCCTTTCAGAACGGGAAATGTAGGAAATTGAGGATTGCCTAATCTTAGAGGTTAAGGGGAAATGTAGGAAATTGAGGATTGCCTAATCTTAGAGGTTAAGGGGAAATGTAGGAAACTGAGGATTGCCTAATCTTAGAGGTTAAGGGGAAATGTAGGAAATTGAGGATTGCCTAATCTTAGAGGTTAAGGGGAAATGTAGGAAATTGAGGATTGCCTAATCTTAGAGGTTAAGGGGAAATGTAGGAAATTGAGGATTGCCTAATTTTAGAGGTTAAGGGGAAATGTAGGAAACTGAGGATTGCCTAATCTTAGAGGTTAAGGGGAAATGTAGGAAACTGAGGATTGCCTAATCTTAGAGGTTAAGGGAAAATGCTGTTTTATGAAAAAATGGTAACAGATGGAGGTAGTGTTTATCATGACACCAGAATTTTGCTTCGATAACAGATTTACTATGACAATACTCGATACCACAATGATACCACTGCAAACAAATGAGGCATATTAGCCAAAGTCATAGAATGACACTTGATCCAGACAGATAAACTCAGCTACTGCTCTGTTCAATCGTTGGGCATCTTTTGAGTTCAATATCATTACATGTGAACATTTTAATGTAATACATTTGAGACAGCCATGTATGCATTAATGAATCAATTATACAATCAATTTGATTTGGTTTTTACCAATCTAACTACAAAACAACAATAGTAATAATTTCTTTGAATGGTAAATGTTCACTGATAAACTGGGTGAATCAAGATGTAGCCTAGGTCTATTCACAATACAGGTGAATGCATATTCTTCAATAGGAGTGTGTGCATGCATTGAGGTTGTTTTAGCTGATTTCACGGGGCTACAGATGACAAACAATCCCTTCCATTAATGACTTATTTCATTGGCAACTGCTAGGATAACATATTGTATTGTACTGAACAACATTTGCATAGAAGAAGCACACTTATTTTATAAAAGTGTGCACTGTCTCTTTAAGAAAGTAATGCTGTCATTCACAAGGCAGAATGTGGCTGTAGAATCTGACTTTGTGGCTATGGAAACCAGACTGGAGCACCTGGAAACCATGTGTTTGATGTGTTTGATACCATTCCACAGATTCCACATTCCACTCATTACCACAAGCCCGTTCTCCCCAATTAAGGTGCCACCAACCTCCTGTGGTAGGCTTACATTGCAATGAATTAATTCAACTATCACACATGTGCATATTATATTAAATGACACTGATGTTCAGGATAACATGGCTTTATATTAGTTGATAACTAATATTGAAAAGGTGATATGATGCAATCTAACTAGATAAGGCCTAGGCTACTTCATCCTAATTTAAGATAAACACATTGGATACAAATACTGGCATGTGATAAAGGATAACATGTCCAATATAATTATATAAATGAGGTCAGTGTTTGAGACAGAATGTTTACATGAGGCTGTTAAGTGGGATGGAATGTGACTGGGGTGGAGATCTGTGGGGGCTCATGACTACGGCGCAAATGAGGGATTTTGAGGTATGCGTCATGGGCAGTGTCAGTAGTTGCAGGGATTACTTTAGTATCATTGATGGGATATACTTTTATGAGGATTCATGCCAAATGGCTTGGTAGCTGGTAACTGGGAGACCAATGGGAGTACCGGGGGCTATTATTCACATGTCACAAATTAGTGATCTGGCCATAATGGGAGAGTCTATGTTGTCAGGAAATGCCCATGAATTGCAGTGTGTATATTCCCAGGTGAAAGCGGCACATGAGGAGCAGGAGATAACCGAGAGCACAGGGCTGAATTCTGGAGATTGAGTTTACGTAATGATACAGCAGGCGGGGTTGTTGGTCCACACAGTACTCCTTACAGCACCTCCAGTCGGTAAAGATCGTCATGTCTCTCCTCGGTGGGTTCATACTTCTCACGTGAAGTGAGATCCAGCTGCATAATGGGTGAGCTTGAAGACGCCATGAAGAGTGAAAAAGACTAGATTCCACTGTAGACATACAGATGGGTTGGGTCTGGGAGCTACATTAACCGCCATAGTTGGGTTGGGTTAGTTGCTTTACTGGTTAATGCATCAGAACAAAGGATAGATGTTGGGGTAATTGTACACTGGACTGAAGTGAAAGCATATACAGTTCTGAGTTACCTCAAGGAGATGTAGCGTTGATAAGATATACACACTTCAAATCAAACTTTATTTGTCACATATGCCGAATACATCAAAGATAGACCTTACCGTGAAATGCTTACTTACAAGCCTTTAACCAACAGTGCAGTTCAATTTGAGTAAAGAAAATATTTACGTAAAAATAAAGTAACACAATAACCTAACAATAACGAAGCTATATACATAGAGTACCGGTACCGAGTCAGTGTGCGTGGGTACAGGTTAGTTGAGATAATTTGTACATGTACAGTTGAAGTCGGAAGTTTACATACACCTTAGCCAAATACATTTAAACTCAGTTTTTCACAATTCCTGACATTTAATCCTAGTAAAAATTCCCTGTCTTAGGTCAGTTAGGATCACCACTATATTTTAAGAATGTGAAATGTCAGAATAATAGTTGAGAGAATGATTTATTTCAGATTTTATTTCTTTCATCCCATTCCCAGTGGGTCAGAAGTTTATATACACTCAATTAGTATTTGGTAGCATTGCCTTTAAATTGCCTTTAAATTGTTTTGTAACTTGTGTCAAATGTTTAGGGTAGCCTTCCACAAGCTTCCAAAATAAGTTGGGTGAATATTGGCCCATTCCTCATGACAGAGCTGGTATACCTGAGTCAGGTATGTAGGCCTCCTTGCTCGCACACACATTTTCAGTTCTGCCCACAAATGTTTGATAGGATTGAGGTCAGGGCTTTGTGATGGCCACTTCAATACCTTGACTTTGTCCTTAAGCCATTTTACCACAACGTTGGAAGAATGCTTGGGGTCATTGTCTATTTGGGAGACCCATTTGAGATGTTGCTTCAATATATCCACGTAATTTTCCTACCTTCCTACCTCTTCCTACCTGTTTCCTCCAACATCTTCACAATGTCTTTTGCTGTTGTTCTCTGATTGATTTGCACTTTTCGCACCAAAGTACGTTCATCTCTAGGAGACAGAACGCATCTCCTTCCTGAGCGGTATGACGGCCATGGTGTTTATACTTGCGTACTATTGTTTGTACAGATGAACGTGGTACCTTCAGGTGTTTGGAAATTGCTCCCAAGGATGAACAGCCTTGTTGGAGGTCTACAATTTCTTTTCTGAAGTCTTGCATGATTTCTTTTGATTTTCCCATGATGTCAAGCAAAGAGGCCCTGAGTTTGAAGGGAAGCCTTGAAATACATCCACAGGTACACCTCGATTTTCTGGAATTTTCCAAGCTGTTTAAAGGCACAGTCAACTTAGTGTATGTCAACTTCTGACCCACTGGAATTGTGATACAGTGAGTTATAAGTGAAATAATCTGTCTGTAAACAATTGTTGGAAAAATTACTTGTGTCATGCACAAAGTAGATGTCCTAACGAACTTGACAAAACTATATTTTGTTAACAAGAAATTTGTGGAGGGGTTGCAAAACTAGTTTTAATGACTCCAACCTAAGTGTATGTAAACTTCCGACTTAAACTGTAGGTAGGGGTGAAGTGACTATGCATAGATAAGAAACAGCGAGTAGCAGCAGTGTACAAAACAAATGGGAGCGGGGTCAATGTAATAGTCCGGTGGCCATTTGATTAATTGTTCAGCAGTGTTATGGCTTGAGAGTTGAAGCCTTTTGGTCCTAGACTTGGTGCTCCCTTCCCGCTTGCCATGTGGTAGCATAGAAAACAATCTACGACTTGGGTGACTGGAGTCTCTGACAATTTTATGGGCTTTCCTCTGTCCCCGCCTATTATATAGGTCCTGGGTTGCCGGAAGCTTGGCCCCAGTGATGTATCGGGCCATACGCACTACCCTCTGTAGTGCCTTACAGATGCCGAGCATTTGCCATACCAGGCAGTGTGATGCAACCGGTCAGGATGGTGCAGCAATGGTGCAGCTGTTGAACTTTTTGAGGATCTGGGGACCCATGCCAAATCTTTTCAGTCTTCTGAGGGGGAAAAGTTATTGTCGTGCCCTCTTCACTACTGTCTTGGTATGTTTGGACCATGATAGTTTGTTGGTGATGTGGACCCCAAGGAACTTGAAACTCTCAACCCACTCCACTTCAGCCCCGTTGATGTTAATGGGGGCCCGCCTTTTCCTAGTCCACGATCAGCTCCTTTGTCTGGCTCACATTGAGGGAGAGTTTGTTGTCCTGGCACCACTTTGCCAGACCTCTGACCTCCTCCCTATAGGCTGTCTCGTCATTGTGTAAGGACCGACGCCGGAGATGAGAAGCAGGCATGGGAAGTTGACAATTAATTATGAACAGACAAAGAGCAAGACAGAAACAGCGTCAGAACACAGATACACAATGACAAACAACAATCAATGCAGCAGCGGGGGACAGAGCTGGGAAACTGACAGATAGAGGGGAGGTAATAAACAGGTGATTGAGTGAGTCCAGGTGAGTCCAAAATAACTGAAGCTCGTGACGAGGGAAGGCAGGTGTGCGTAATGCTGGGCGGGAGCAGGCGTGACACATTGTCGGTGATCAGGCCTACCACTGTTGTGTCGTCAGCAAACTCAATGATGGTGTTGGAGTCGTGTTTGGCCACACAGTTGTGGGTGATCAAGGAGTACAGGAGGGGACTAAGTACACACCCCTGAGGGGCCCCAGTGTTGAGGATCAGCGTGGCAGACGTGTTGTTGCCTACCCTTACCACCTGGGGCGTCTTGTCAGGAAGTCCAGAATCCAGTTGCAGAGGGAAGGGTTTAGTCCCAGGGTCCTTAGCTTAGTGATGAGCTTCGTGGGCACTATGGTGTTGAACACTGAGCTGTAAGTCAATGAACAGCATTCTCACATAGGTGTTCCTTTTGTCCAGGTGGGAAAGGGCAGCACTTGCCTATCAGGTGACGTGCCTATCAAGTTAAAATGACATGGCTTGGGAACACCTCTTATACCCTGTGGCCTGATGGGGAAGACTGGATGAAAGCATGAGGAGGTTTTATAGGGCCTTCATTTTTGTGGAATCAAGCAGAATCCAGAATCAGCATAGAATCAGGCGAAGAGAGAGTGGAAATTGTCATGTTATCAAACTTTGGGATTTCTTTGCATATATAATTATGAAAAGCTTACCCATTGTTAATACTGTTATGTTTTGTGTTTCTCGTTGATTTTCAAGTCTTGTGCTATCACTCACTTAGGAACCCTAAGGAGAAAGACCGTCTGGTGTTCAACCTTCCCAAGTTCTCTCACGTCACCCCGCTCCTCCGCTCTCTCCACTGGCTTCCAGTTGAAGCTCGCATCCGCTACAAGACCATGGTGCTTGCCTACGGAGCTGTGAGGGGAACGGCACCTCAGTACCTCCAGGCTCTGATCAGGCCCTACACCCAAACAAGGGCACTGCGTTCATCCACCTCTGGCCTGCTCGCCTCCCTACCACTGAGGAAGTACAGTTCCCGCGCAGCCCAGTCAAAACTGTTCGCTGCTCTGGCCCCCCAATGGTGGAACAAACTCCCTCACGACGCCAGGACAGCGGAGTCAATCACCACCTTCCGGAGACACCTGAAACCCCACCTCTTTCAGGAATACCTAGGATAGGATAAAGTAATCCTTCTCACCCCCCCCTTAAAAGATTTAGATGCACTATTGTAAAGTGGCTGTTCCACTGGATGTCTTAAGGTGAACGCACCAATTTGTAAGTCGCTCTGGATAAGAGCGTCTGCTAAATGACTTAAATGTAAATGTAAATGTAGAAAGTTGAAATGGAAGGGGTCGACAACTCCAGCAGACACGTTACTATCAGTTTCTATGAGAAATGGTGTGATCATAGAACAGAGGCATGTCAACATACTGTAAGTCTCGGAGTTTGTAAACCTCATGGTGAATCATGTTTATTTTTTGTTTTTGTTTTATTATTATTGTTTGTCCATCTATAAGTAATTCCCAAGTTTATGTCATGTTGAACAGTATGGAGTTAAATGTTCAAAACGGGGGACTGATGGATTCTGGGTTCTAACTCCTAAACTTGGGATAGGGTTAATTATCAGGTATCCTTTTGAAATATTGAGTGCTTAGGGTTAGAGGGTCTACACCAAAAGTTAATGGTTATCTGTAGGAGGAAGGTATATGGTGGGTGCAATTAAGCTTGGAATGTGCTGAGTGCAGGGTAAATGATCACGTGGCAGCACTGATAAGGGGAGAGAGCCGTGGATTAGTGATGAAGGGGGTTGAGGTCATGTTAAGGGAGAAGGCACAGTTTATTGCCACTTCATTTCCTGCCTAGCCACAGAGATTTAGTGTTTGAAGAGAAGGAGAAGATTGGGGTACATACACCACTATTGGAAATGTATTTTGGTCAGTTCAGCTGTTCAACCCTCTGGGATAAATAAACATGGTTTAAGCTTTCATAGCGTCCGTTGAGTTCTTACTCTGATAATTAGAACCTAACAAGATGTAGTAATATTTTTGTACATGTCTTACCTCCAAACGAGTCACCTACCAAGCCAATGCAATGGAGTGCAACGCGATCACGTGCCCACTTTAGACCCTGAAAACTGACGTGTATGATAGGCGTTTTCATAATCTAAAAGTCCTATTAACTTCCAGTGTTGAGAGTGGCTTTATCTCAATGCTACGTCATACAGGCATTATTTCTGCCTGCTTGAACAGCAATATCTCAGCTACACATGAGAACATAAATTAACCCAGGGAATCGATAAAACTTTGTTTAGAGATTTTATTTATTTTTATTTTACTAGGCAAGTCAGTTAAGAACAAATTCTTATTTTCATTGATGGCCTAGAAACAGTGGGTTAACTGCCTTGTTCAGGGGCAGAACAACAGATTTGTACCTTGTCAGCTTGGGGATCTTGCAACCTTTCGGTTACTAGTCCAACGCTCTAACCACTAGGCTACCCTGCCGCCCGGCGTAGCCTACATATCATTTTATTTGTGTTTTTATTATTTTTGTCTGTATGGAAAATTGTAAAATAAAATATTTAAAAAATTTAAAAAAAGGTTGAATCTTTACTTTAAGTGCCAGTAAACATGCCACTGGCGGTGTAAGGCCTCAGTCAGTCGCTCTTGAGCCAAAACACCAGCCCCACCAATACGCTGTTGGCACACTCCAACCATAGGAGGTTGATGCTGATGTAGGCAGGGACTGCAAGGCCCAAAAGCTCACAGGCGATGCACATGACCAGGTAAGATGCCCACGTTGTGCCAAAGTCCAAAGTCAGGCTGAGGTAAAGGGGGGGCCTCTGCCATTCAGTCTCCACTGACAGTGCTTTCTGCTCGTCCTCGTCACCCCCTAGCTGCTGTAACTTGGCATACCTGAATCTCAAGTGGCTCTGCAACATTGGGTTAACTTTATCCCTCTGCTCTGACAGCCTGTTGGCCTCCTTCAGCCACAAAGGCATCTGTTTGTAGTGGAGCAGCATTACACAGCAGATGGCCACGGAGATCCCCACTGAGAAATGTACCACAAACACAGACTCCTGCACAGTGCACCCTAAAGCGTTCCTCCCTCCCTCGTACTCAACCTCTAGGAGGATGGTGACTGCTGAGCAGCAGGAGTGCACACCGGCAAGCACCCACACCAGCAGCGTCAGGGCATAGTTCCATAGGTCCCTACAGGGAGCGTCGTGGCACGTGGTGTAGCGTGGCTCGGAGGCGTAGTCCAGCAGCCCCAGGCCCAGCATGGGCAGAGGCAGCGCGTTGAACACGGCTGAGGCATGAGCCAAGAGGAAGCAGATGGACACCGGGGAGCGGGCGGATCCGAGGAACCACACAGCCGCCACAGCGCACAACAACAACACATCGACCAGGAAGACGGAGAGGCCACAGACGCCCATGAAGGAGGTGTGTAGCCAGCGCAAGCACATCGACAGGACCAGACAGTCCAGGCCCACCTTTAACAGCAAGATGAACAGAAACTGACCGGTGCTGTCCTCGTAGTAGCTCCCCTCCTCTTCCCAGGACTCAATGATGGCCAGCATGTTGAAGCTTTTTCCGTGAGGACTGAGCCCAGCTCCAGAAGTCATCTACTGGGTCTGTAACGTTCCACTCGATGTCACCATGCTCAGGGAAAAGCTGTTGAAGAGAGAGTGACATATGGAACAGTTAGCAGCAATCTACAAACAGCTTCTACCAAGCAATGAAACATTTTTGTTGTGTTATCAGTACTACCTGGCCTCTTAATCCTGCAATAAGAAACTTCAACTCGCCCTGTAAAGGGATGGTTCACCCAAATTACAAAATGACACAGGCTTCCTTACCCTGCTAATATTGTACTATGACTTGATTGGGATTTGTGCCACAAATGCTAAAATGTTTGGAAACGGTGCCAGGAAACTAAACCAAAGCATGGATTGCTGTCATATCTTGTCCATGGACTGCTTACAGGGTAAGGAAACCAATATGTCATTTAGTATTTTGGGTGAACTTTCCCTTTAATGGATGTATCATGCCTCAACACTCTTTGTTTGGATTCCACCAAAATCAAGTGTTATTGCATTTATAGCTCCATCTATGAATTTGAGCATGATTGAATTTCAAACCAAGCAACAGGGCTGCCTTTGATTTATTCACTTTTTTAAACGAATAGTTGTTTTACAATAACAAGGTTTCCATCCAACCTTTTTATTGCAAGTAAAATATGTTGGATAAAAAAATGTCACAACAGGCCTGATGGAAACTGATTTGGAAGCTGATTTGTCAGTAAGCTTTCCAGATGTCGACAAAACAAAACATGCGAGACAAGGTGGGATCTTTTTGTGTCTGTAAAATGTATTATACGTGAAATGGCGGTGGAAGTGCTTTTATGCACAAATATTGATATAATAACCATCATATCGAAGTAAACTTGGTCACGCAATCTAGTCGAAAGAGGAGGAATGGAAGCGCCATTAAGGTACACAATAGTACATTTTGGTAGACAGAAGGTGCTCTTTGGTAAAAGGGGTAAATTGGTCATCAAAAAGATAGGAGGACCAAGCCACTCTTAATTTAATTAATTAAAATGCCTTTAGTATGGCATGTTCAATAGAAACAAAGTTTTTTTTAAACAATGCGTTTCGGCTGCAGGGCCTTCCTCAGGGAGAAAACGATGTTTCTATTGAACATGCCATACTAATAAAGGCATTTTAATTAATTATATGAAGAGTGCCTTGGTCCTCCTTTCTTTTTGTTGGTCACGCGATATGTTATACGATCGTCCCACTTACAACTCAGGAAAGCATGCAGTTTATTAGGCTTTTCCCATTTCTCTGTTTTTGCTAGTCCTCCCGGTTTTGACCCTGCCTGCCTGCCTCGCCTGCCTGACCATACTGCCTGCCCTGACCTCGAGCCTGCCTGACCATACTGCCTGCCCTGACCTCGAGCCTGCCTGCCACTCAGTACTGCCATTTTTGCCTGTCCACGACCATTCTCTTGCCTGCCCCTTGGATTAGAATAAATATCAGAGACTCGAACCATCTGCCTCCCGTGTCTGCATCTGGGTCTCGCCCTGTGCCCTTATGACCAGAGACTTTCTGTCGACTCTCTCCAGCAGACGGACCGGCGACCACAGAGAGACAACAAGCCATATACTCGTAAATATGTCAATTGCAATTTATTTTCGAATGAGCGGTCGTTAATGTAAACTATTAGCATTTTCTGAGTGTAGTTATCAGCTATGAGTTTCCCGCTGTTGAGCAGTCCACACCCCCTTTCCGTTGTCTACCAAGCAATCATATTGGTTTCGTCCGCTAGGGACTTTTTCTTTGTATCACGTCATACGTCATTAGTTCGTATGAACTAATTGTGTGTGTTTTCACGTGTTTCTGTGATTTGGTTAGTTAGTTAGTAAATAAATAATTAAGCCGATTTGTATATCACTGATTCATAATTTATGCTAGGGTTCGTGCTGATATCCAAGGGTTTGTGACATTCAGTCATGAGAACTGATGAGGTAATTATAATACATTAATAAGCACTGTTTTGAAAATATCTGTGGAGTTATATTCGGGAAATTGACACTCTTATAAACATATTTTCTGTGGTGCCCCGTCTTCCTAATTAATTAAAGTTACATGATTAGTTTAATCGCATAATTAAATTACACATAGAGAATTGATTTGATTATATACAGTTGTCAGCTTTAATGATAGTCACAGACACGACAATGCCCATATGGGGCATACTTCCTTGACTTACACCCTTTCACAAACTTCCTCAAGTGGGCTCGGCGTTGGGTGGTTTTGTCTGCTTCTTTCAAGGATAATCCTGCATCTTTAGGTTCTGTCTCCACAGACCTTCTTAGGCTGTTTCTGGGTGTTCCTGGTTTCCTTTTCCCCTGTGGGTTCAAGGTTAGAGCTTGTCTGGTCGTGGTTTCCTCAAGGTGTTCCCGACACAGCCCCATTTCCTGTATTTTATTTGTGACAATTTGTTCTTGCTGTGTAATTTCCGAGAGATCTTCATTCCGTATGGCCACTGTATTCTCAGGATGTGTCTTAGGCATTTGTTTATGAATGTTTGTAGTTTGTTGCTTGTGACTTGTGGTTTTCCATATAGTAAAACTGATTTTCCTGTTGGTATTGAAGATGCATAGATTGTTTAGTGTTCATTTGTTTTGAGATCCATATTAGCTTAAGCATTAGAAATGCAGTTCTTGCCTTTCATATTCTTGTTTGTAGATCTTTGTCACTTCCTCCATCTTTCCTGATGACACTTCCCAGATAAGTGAATGTGACACTTCCTCCAGTACATCTTGTTCTGCAAATGTTTTATGTGTACTGTGTTGTCAACAAAGTGTAGGTCTGCTAGTTGGGACCAGAGGGTCCAAGGTTTTCTCCTGTGGTGGTGTCCTTCATTATCCAGTTGACTGCCATTGGAAAGAGAAGGGGGAACCACAGGCAGCCATGTCAATCTTCTGTGTTTACGGGGAAGCTATCAGTTTATTCCATGTGTAACTCTGTGTTGTTGTTTCTGTCGCACTGCTTTGCTTTATCTTGGCCAGGTTGCAGTTATAAATGAGAACTTGTTCTCAAATAGCTTACCTGGTTAACCTCTTGCTCCTACTGAGACGCTTGCGTCCCATTTAGAGCTCTGAAAATGCAAATGCACTACGCTAAATGCTAATAGTATTAGTTAAAACTCAAACGTTCATTAAAATACACATGCAGGGTATTGAATTAAAGCTACACTCGTTGTGAATCCAGGCAACAAGTCAGATTTTTAAAATGCTTTTCGGCGAAAGCATGAGAAGCTATTATCTGATAGCATGTAACACCACAAAAGACCCGCAGGGGACGTAAACAAAATAATTAGCATATTCGGCGCTACACAAACCGCACAATAAAATAGAAAACATTCATTACCTTTGACCATCTTCTTTGTTGGCACTCCTAGATGTCCCATAATCACTATTGGGTCTTTTTTTCGATTAAATCGGTCCATATATAGCCTAGATATCGTTCTATGTAGACTGTGTGATAAACGAAAAAAAACAGCGTTTCATAACGTAACGTCATTTTTTAAAATTCAAAAAGTCGACGATAAACTTTCACAAAACACTTCGAAATACTTTTGTAATGCAACTTTAGGTATTAGTAAACGTTAATAAGCGATCAAATTAATCATAAGACGAAGTATATTCTATAGCTATCCGTCTGGAAAAATGTCCGGGTAGAATCTCAACCAAAATATCCGGTCCGAGACCTGAAGAACTGTGCTGCCTTGCATCTGTTTGACCAAGAAACAAAGAGTAGGCAAATGACAAGACTCTAGACACCGTGTGGAAGCTGTAGGTACTGCAACCTCAGCCCCATTAAATGTGGTTCACCTTTATCAATGGGTTCAAGTCGCGCAGGTCGCGCATATATTTTTCCATTTTCAGTGATCAGGTTTTCCTGCGCTTTTCGATGAAACTCCCGTTCTGGTAAAGCCACATCCGTGATTTAACCAGTTTTATAAACGTCTGAGTGTTTTCTATCCACACATACTAATCATATGCATATACTATATTCCTGGCATGAGTAGCAGGGCGCTGAAATGTTGCGCGATTTTTAACAGAATGTTCAAAAAAGTAGAGGGTAGGAGGAAGAGGTTAAATAAAGGTGAAATAAAAAATTTAAAAATCAGTGAATTGTCCATTGTGTATTACTCTGCAGGATGACTGTAGGTATAACTGTTGGGTGATGTTGATGATCGTCTTTGTAGTGTAGTCACGATACCAAAATTCTGACTTCGATACCAGGTTTAATATCATGATACTCAATACCATCATGATACTCGATATCAAAATGTTACCACAACATTTAAATAAAGCTGTATTAGCCAATCGTTGGGCATCTTTCGTTTGCATATTAGAAGCAATCTCTTATTTTATAAAAGTGGGTGCTGTCGTGGAAAATTACATAATTAGTCATGCTATCCCGTGTTTTACCACTTAAAGAGTAGTCTCTTGTTATATGCTAGTGTTTTTTCGAACCTGATACAAACTTGTCTTGGTGTCACTTAGTCATAAGACAGCTAAGAGGTGTTTGGGTGCAACCGCAGCATGTGAAATGCAGTGGTTTTACAGAAAGTCACATGTATGGAACCTTGCAGAAAGGAGTACAATATAGTGTTTATTGTTGTGAATGCAGTTAGACGGTTGAGCCCTTAGGACAAGGTTGATAGCCCATCTTAAGTTTACACAGACAACGAATGACCTTTTATACACTATCTTCTGACTGCCACGAATACAGAAAGGGGTTGTATATATTTTCTCTATAAAAGCATTGAACCGGCACTGTTTGTAGAGCTTTTCAACTATGAGCTGTTGAGTGGGTAGTTGATTCTCCATTTCTGAAAATCCCATGATAAAGTGTTTGAAAGAATCTGCAGTCTCTCTTCTCTTGGATTTGACATTCCACGACAAATTGGTGACAGTGGTGGGATGCTAACTCTGCTTGTAGATTGCTCCCCAGAGACCGAGGTTAAACTGCGCGCAGGGGCTCAGTTAGATGTGGCTCAGGGTACCACACACTCTGACTAAAACGGAGCAGAGGGGGACCCATCTTGGACCTGCCGGAAGTGTCAGTGAGTAGATATATCATTCCGGACAGATAAAAGAAATTCAGGGTGAGACTGATTTTCTTATAAACATAATAGAAAATCCTGTTCTAAGAACAGGTTGTGCACATTAAGTATTTGTTGTAGCAAAGACACCCCGAGTTAGAAACTTTGTTGTAGCAGAGTTATTGCTGAATAGGGAAAGTCCTAGAAGTAATTATAGGGCAAACATCCTGTTGGCATCTTTTTGTTGAAGCAGAAGTATCCTGTTTAGAGACAGGGGTTGTGTTTCTCTGTTGAAGCAGAGCCATGGGATGATATGACACAGTTACAAGCTATGTGATTCCAGGGCACAATCCTGAGAAAAAATACAAATATTCCTACAGGTACATTTAAAAAATATATTTAAAAAAATAACGGAAAAAAATAACATAGTAATAACATGAACATAATAAAATAGTAATTATGTCACGCCATGACCATAGAGAGCCTTTTTATTCTCTGTTTTGGTTAGAGGGCTCCGGGCAGCCGAGCGGAAATGGAGGAAAACTCGCCTCCCTGCGGACCTGGCATCCTTTCACTCCCTCCTCTCTACATTTTCCTCTTCTCTCTCTGCTGCTAAAGCCACTTTCTACCACTCTAAATTCCAAGCATCTGCCTCTAACCCTAGGAAGCTCTTTGCCACCTTCTCCTCCCTCCTGAATCCTCCTCCCCCTCCCCCCTCCTCCCTCTCTGCAGATGACTTCGTCAACCATTTTGAAAAGAAGATCGACGACATCCGATCCTCGTTTGCTAAGTCAAACGACACCGCTGGTTCTGCTCACACTGCCCTACCCTGTGCTCTGACCTCTTTCTCCCCTCTCTCTCCAGATGAAATCTCGCGTCTTGTGACGGCCGGCCGCCCAACAACCTGCCCGCTTGACCCTATCCCCTCCTCTCTTCTCCAGACCATTTCCGGAGACCTTCTCCCTTACCTCACCTCGCTCATCAACTCATCCCTGACCGCTGGCTACGTCCCTTCCGTCTTCAAGAGAGCGAGAGTTGCACCCCTTCTGAAAAAACCTACACCCGATCCCTCCGATGTCAACAACTACAGACCAGTATCCCTTCTTTCTTTTCTCTCCAAAACCCTTGAACGTGCCGTCCTTGGCCAGCTCTCCCGCTATCTCTCTCAGAATGACCTTCTTGATCCAAATCAGTCAGGTTTCAAGACTAGTCATTCAACTGAGACTGCTCTTCTCTGTATCACGGAGGCGCTCCGCACTGCTAAAGCTAACTCTCTCTCCTCTGCTCTCATCCTTCTAGACCTATCGGCTGCCTTCGATACTGTGAACCATCAGATCCTCCTCTCCACCCTCTCCGTGTTGGGCATCTCCGGCGCGGCCCACGCTTGGATTGCGTCCTACCTGACAGGTCGCTCCTACCAGGTGGCGTGGCGAGAATCCGTCTCCTCACCACGTGCTCTCACCACTGGTGTCCCCCAGGGCTCTGTTCTAGGCCCTCTCCTATTCTCGCTATACACCAAGTCACTTGGCTCTGTCATAACCTCACATGGTCTCTCCTATCATTGCTATGCAGACGACACACAATTAATCTTCTCCTTTCCCCCTTCTGATGACCAGGTGGCGAATCGCATCTCTGCATGTCTGGCAGACATATCAGTGTGGATGACGGATCACCACCTCAAGCTGAACCTCGGCAAGACGGAGCTGCTCTTCCTCCCGGGAAGGACTGCCCGTTCCATGATCTCGCCATCACGGTTGACAACTCCACTGTGTCCTCCTCCCAGAGCGCTAAGAACCTTGGCGTGATCCTGGACAACACCCTGTCGTTCTCAACTAACATCAAGGCGGTGGCCCGTTCCTGTAGGTTCATGCTCTACAACATCCGCAGAGTACGACCCTGCCTCACACAGGAAGCGGCGCAGGTCCTAATCCAGGCACTTGTCATCTCCCGTCTGGATTACTGCAACTCGCTGTTGGCTGGGCTCCCTGCCTGTGCCATTAAACCCCTACAACTCATCCAGAACGCCGCAGCCCGTCTGGTGTTCAACCTTCCCAAGTTCTCTCACGTCACCCCGCTCCTCCGCTCTCTCCACTGGCTTCCAGTTGAAGCTCGCATCCGCTACAAGACCATGGTGCTTGCCTACGGAGCTGTGAGGGGAACGGCACCTCAGTACCTCCAGGCTCTGATCAGGCCCTACACCCAAACAAGGGCACTGCGTTCATCCACCTCTGGCCTGCTCGCCTCCCTACCACTGAGGAAGTACAGTTCCCGCTCAGCCTAGTCAAAACTGTTCGCTGCTCTGGCCCCCAATGGTGGAACAAACTCCCTCACGACGCCAGGACAGCGGAGTCAATCACCACCTTCCGGAGACACCTGAAACCCCACCTCTTTAAGGAATACCTAGGATAGGATAAAGTAATCCCTCCCACCCCCCCACCCCTTAAAAGATTTAGATGCACTACTGTTCCACTGGATGTCATAAGGTGAATGCACCAATTTGTAAGTCGCTCTGGATAAGGATCTGATGGTTCACAGTATCGAAGGCAGCCGATAGGTCTAGAAGGATGAGAGCAGAGGAAAGAGCAGAGGAGAGAGAGTTAGCTTTAGCAGTGTGGAGCGCCTCCGTGATACAGAGAAGAGCAGTCTCAGTTGAATGACTAGTCTTGAAACCTGACTGATTTGGATCAAGAAGGTCATTCTGAGAGAGATAGCGGGAGAGCTGGCCAAGGACGGCACGTTCAAGGGTTTTGGAGAGAAAAGAAAGAAGGGATACTGGTCTGTAGTTGTTGACATCGGAGGGATCGAGTGTAGGTTTTTTCAGAAGGGGTGCAACTCTCGCTCTCTTGAAGACGGAAGGGACGTAGCCAGCGGTCAGGGATGAGTTGATGAGCGAGGTGAGGTAAGGGAGAAGGTCTCCGGAAATGGTCTGGAGAAGAGAGGAGGGGATAGGGTCAAGCGGGCAGGTTGTTGGGCAGTCACAAGACGCGAGATTTCATCTGGAGAGAGAGGGGAGAAAGAGGTCAGAGCACAGGGTAGGGCAGTGTGAGCAGAACCAGCAGTGTCGTTTGACTTAGCAAACGAGGATCGGATGTCGTCGACCTTCTTTTCAAAATGGTTGACGAAGTCATCTGCAGAGAGGGAGGAGGGGGGGGGGGATTCAGGAGGGAGGAGAAGGTGGCAAAGAGCTTCCTAGGGTTAGAGGCAGATGCTTGGAATTTAGAGTGGTAGAAAGTGGCTTTAGCAGCAGCGACAGAAGAGGGGAGGGAGTGAAAGGATGCCAGGTCCGCAGGGAGGCGAGTTTTCCTCCATTTCTGCTCGGCTGCCCGGAGCGACGATCCCCAGTCAAATGTTCATAAATGACCAGCATGGTCGAATAATGGTAAGGTAGAACAGTTGAAACTGGAGCAGCAGCATGGCCAGGTGGACTGGGGACAGCAAGGAGTCATCATGTCAGGTAGTCCTGGGGCATGGTCCTAGGGCTCAGGTCAGTTCCCAGTCCAGAGCTTCCGGCAACGGTCCCCAGTCCAGAGCTTCCTGCAACGATCCCCAGACCAGAGCTTCCGGCGACGATCCCCAGTCCAGAGCATCCGGTGACATTTCCCAGTCCAGAGCTTCCGGCGACAGTTCCCAGTCCAGAGCTTCTGGCGACGATCCCCGGTCCAGAGCTTCCGGCGACGGTTCACAGTCCAGAGCTTCCGGCGACGATCCCCAGTCCAGAGCTTCCGGCGACAGTTCCCAGTCCAGAGCTTCCGGCGCATCTATAATTTAGCCCAAACAACTACCTCTTCCCCTACTGTATTTATTTATGTTGCTCCTTTGCACCCCATTATATTTATTTCTACTTTGCACATTCTTCCACTGCAAATCTACCATTCCAGTGTTTTACTTGCTATATTGGTGATGACTCCTTGCTGTCCCCAGTCCATGTGGGTTATGGGATATTGTTTATGTTTTGAGTTAGTGTTGTAGTCACGGTTCGTTGTTTATTGTTTTGTCTTTGCTAAAGTTTCACTTCTTTAATAAATTATGTGGAACTCAACTCAACGTACGCTGTGCTTTGGTCCGTTTCTACGAACGAACGTGACACTAAGAATGCATTGAGATATCGATCTGTCACACTCACGACAGTGTAAGACCGGGATAAACGTGAGCTGTAATGATAAAAAGTTAATAGCGGTAATAAGTAGTACAAACTGTCTATATATCATCCCGTTTGTAAATGTATATTCTAACTGTATTGGTGTGTGCTAAGTTGAGTGTCTTGAATTTGAGTGATAGACTCAACGTGAGGCACTAAATTTGTGTTGAATATTATTGATAGTTGGGGTTTTATTTGACCATGTTATTAGAATTCTAATGTTAAAGCATATCAATATATGGCTTTCTGGATGATACAATATAATTGACTTGAGCATGTTTTAGTATGTTTATAACTATGTACACTACCGGTCAAAAGTTTTAGAACACATACCAATTTTTTATTTTTATTTTTACCATTATTCTACATTGTAGAATAATAGTGAAGACATACACTATGAAATAATACATATGCAATCATGTAGTAACCAAAAAAGTGTTACACAAATCAAAATATATTTTATATTTGTGATTCTTCAAATAGCCACCCTTTGCCTTGATGACAGCTTTGTAAACGCTTGGCATTCTCTCAACCAGCTTCACCTGGAATGATATTCCAACAGTCTTGAAGCTATTCCCACATATGCTGAGCACTTGTTGACTGCTTTTCCTTCACTCTGACTCATCCCAAACCATCTCAATTTGGTTGAGGTCGGGGGATTATGGAGGCCAGGTCATCTGTTCAATGTGGAATTGTTATTCCATTTTTAAAATTTGAAAGAAAAGGCAGAATAAACTAAATAAAACGTCTGTTTATCAAAAAGAAAACAGATTTTGTTTTGTAACCCTGAAGAATTTGTCTTTCAATTCACCAAACTGAGCTCTGTTTCAAATAATCCCTCTTTGAGAACAACTGTTCCAGATGCGATATGCGCATCACAACTCTTTTCATTTGGAAATATTTTCTGTTCTATTTATTCTGTTATATTACATGTTTTTTTACATATAAAATATAAAATAGGTGTGTCTTTGAAAATGGAGTCGCGAAAACTCCACTTGGTTCATAGAACCGGGGTTACATCAGTAACCTCTGGTAGCCGTTAGATGCGGCAGTAATAAAAATAGTGGTTTCTGTTTTCTTCCTACAAATATGACTAACTTTTGAACAGTTTAAGCAAAAAAATATTATGACCCCATCACTGAAAGATAAGACTCCCAGGAATGTTCACATGCCACGCAGGATTCATTAGAACAGGTCAGGCACTAAATCCGCAACAAACATATTGACTGTTGTGGATAAAAGGCTGTGCGTGATGATGTAGTGCACATACAAATACCTTTTGCTGTTAAATTCCCATGTACCGAATAATAAATACTGTTAAATTAGTATAACATTTCTCACATTAAAATGTTATATATCGAGTGTACACACTGGTATTGGCACGTGAGCCAACAGCTCGCAGATACAGTGCAGGTATAGCCAACATTATGAAACTATTATGGACAAAAGAGCAAAATTGTTTTTGTCAGACAGCAGCCAAGCATTGATGATCATGTCACCAGAATAAGGCCTTCGATATTTATTGGAAAGGAGCATCAAGCTCATCACCCTGCAGTTTCATCACCCTGTGAAGTTCATCATAATTTAGCCTAATAAACTGCATGCTTTCCAGACCATGGGACGACCATACAAAGTCATCGCGTGACTCCAAGTTAACAGTGGTGGAAAAGTACTCAAGTGAAAGTCAAGATACCTTAAAATATAAAATGACTCAATAAAAAGTGAAAGTCACCCAGTAAAATACTACTTGAGTAAATGTCTAAAAGTATTTGGTTTTAAATATACTTAAAGTATAAAAGTAAATGTAATTGCTCAAATATACTTAAGTGTCAAAGTAAAAGTATAAATAATTTCAAATTCCTTATTTTAAGAAAACCAGATGGCACCATTTTCCTTTATTTTTCTTTTTTTTACGGATAGCCAGGGCCACACTCCAACACTCAGACATAATTTACAAAGGAAGCATGTGTGTTTAGGGAGTCCACCAGATCAGAGGTAGTAGGATGACCAGGGATGTTCTCTTGATAAGTGCATGAATTTGACTATGTTCCTGTCCTGCTAAGCATTCAAAAGGTAATGAGTACTTTTGGGTGTCAGGGAAAATGAATGGAGTAAAAAGTACATTATTTTCTTTAGGAATGTAGTGAAGTAAAAGTAGTTACAATTTAAATAGTAAAGTAAAGTACAGATACCACCAAAAACTACTTAAGTAGTACTTTAAAGTGTTTGTACTTAGGTACTTTACACCACTGCAAGTCAACTTTCATATCATGGTTATTATATCAATATTTGCACATAAAAGCATTTCCACCAACATTACTCGCATAATTAGCTTCATTAACACAAAAACATTGCACCTTGTCTAGAGTATTTTTTGGGGTCGACATATGGAAAGGTTACTGATAAATGTTGTTTCCATTGAGCCTGACTTGACATTTTTTATTCGACATGTACTTTACTCACATATAAAGGTTGGGTGGAAACCTGGTTAATGATGATTTTATTTTCTACACACAGAATGTCATATAGAATTATTGCCTATGACCTTGTGAACTTCCCAATACATGAATTTCAGTCACTTCAAACCATACTTCCTTTAGATTGAAGTACTGTCAGACTGATTTGTAATAGACTGTCATAGCCCCAATTGAAAAAGTTAACATTGGCCATTGATTACACCCCTTTTAAAACATGGTAGGGTGGCAATTAAAATAAATATCAAAACAGGGTCGCAGGCCCCAAAAAATTGGGAACCCCTCTGCTAGCATAAGCCCTATGTACGTATCACTGGAAACATAATGTATCTTTAAAATGACAGTCAATCTCAAAGCACTGTCCTGACTGCATGTCTCATCATTTTGTTTATCATTGACATTATTAATCATGTTATTTTCAAGCAAGTTTAATGCAGTAATCTTACCTGTGGTTGGACACAATTCTGGACCTTAACTTGTGCTTCTCAGTATTGAAGCAGGAGCTCTCAACCAGATCACAATGAGCTGTGGTTGTGTGGCCATAACAAGCTTTCTTTTCTTCCCCCCTCAAAGATGGGCAGCGTGTTTACTGCCCACACACAGGAGACTCTGGACATACATGGGGTGGACTGACTCTGATGGCCAGTACTATTGGGTGGGTGAAGGAGTTTCTCCAGGGATGCCTTGGGTACAAACAGCTCTTTCAGAGGGTCTGAATGTCCTCCCTCTCCACCCCCCCCATCCTCCACCCCCACAGCGCCGTGACAGTCCGGTATGTGTACGTTTCATCCACCAGCACCACACTGAGGCGTGTCAGCAGATAGAGACCTAGCCCAGCACAATCCACACACACTCATGAAATTATGCGATAGATTACCATGAATTACAGTACGACAATGATTCTCCTCACGTCTCCATACCGGTTAGGCTAGATGCTATATATGGTATTTGAATAAGTTCCTGTAAGTAGGGAAATGTAGGCCCATTTGTTTTACGCCCATATACCAGCTGGTAAGTGGTAACTTCAAGGTCTGACCAGAAACAAGGGCGTAGGAGCCGGGGGGGAAAGGGTAGACATGCCCCCTCGCCAATGTTAAAACCAGGTAAAATGGTTCCCCCCAATAATAAAAATAATAATCTGCAAGAATGTTATTTAGAAAAATGAATCTCCAGATTCGTTGAGGGACTTTATTTTGAAAAGGCCTCCGCTGCTGGAATGTGTCACTTTCCCCGCCCCCACTGAATGCTTCATTGTCACTCTCAGTTGTTACAAGCAGTCTGGCAGTGTGTGTAGGACCACCATTATTACTCACTGCACCGGGTAAAGTAATTGTTGTTGGTAACAACAAAGTAAGTTTAAGTAAAACCTGTATGAATGAGAATAAACTTTGATATGTTAGAACGAACGTGAGCAACTAAAACTTTCTCTTGGCTAGTAGCTAGCTTCTTTGGGATAGGGGGCAGCATTTTCAAATCAAATCACATTTATTTATATAGCCCTTCGTACATCAGCTGATATCTCAAAGTGCTGTACAGAAACCCAGCCTAAAACCCCAAACAGCAAGCAATGCAGGTGTAGACGCACGGTGGCTAGGAAAAACACCCTAGAAAGGCCAAAACCTAGGAAGAAACCTAGAGAGGAACCAGGCTATGAGGGGTGGCCAGTCCTCTTCTGGCTGTGCCGGGTGGAGATTATAACAGAACATGGCCAAGATGTTCAAATGTTCATAAATGACCAGCATGGTCAAACAATAATAATCACAGGCAGAACAGTTGAAACTGGAGCAGCAGCACGGCCAGGTGGACTGGGGACAGCAAGGAGTCATCATGCCCGGTAGTCCTGAGGCATGGTCCTAGGGCTCAGGTCCTCAGAGAGAGAGAAAGAAAGAGAGAAAGAGAGAATTAGAGAGAGCATACTTAAATTCACACAGGACACCGGATAGGACAGGAGAAGTACTCCAGATATAACAAACTGACCCTAGCCCCCCGACACATACACTACTGCAGCATAAATACTAGAGGCTGAGACAGGAGGTGTCAGGAGACACTGTGGCCCCATCCGATGACACCCCGGACAAGGTCAAACAGGAAGGATATAACCCCACCCACTTTGCCAAAGCACAGCCCCCACACCACTAGAGGGATATCTTCAACCACCAACTTACCATCCTGAGACAAGGCCGAGTATAGCTAACAAAGATCTCCACCACGGCACAACCCAAGAGGGGGGGGGGGGGGGCAACTCACTTTTGGATGAAAGCGTGCCCAGAGTAAATGGCCTCCTACTCAGTCCCAGATGCTAATATATGCATATTATTATTAGTATCGGATAGAAAACACTCGGAAGTTTCTAAAACGGTTTGACTGATGTCTGTAAGTATAACAGAACTCATTTCGCAGGTGAAAACCTGAGAAAAAAATCCAACCAGGAAGTGGGAAATCTGAGGTTTGTAGTTTTTGAACTCAGACCCTATCAAATACACAGTGGGATATTGGTTATGTTGCACTTCCTATGGTTTCCACTAGATGTCAACAGTCTTTAGAACGTTGTTTGAGGCTTCTACTATGAAGGGGGGCTGAAAGAGGGGAATGAGTCAGAGGTCTGCCAGCAGTCATGCGCTGGTCACGAGCATTTCACATGAGAGGTAGCTCTCGTTCCATTGCTTTTCAACAGACAATGGAATTCTCCGGTTGGAACATTATTGAACATTTATGATAAAAACATCCTAAAGATTGATTCTATACATAGTTTGATATGTTTTTACGACCAGTAATATAACTTTTGGGAATTTTCGTCCGACCTTTCCGCTGGACTTGCACGCACGTTTGGATTTGTTTACCAAACGCCCTAACAAAAGGAGGTATATGGACATAAATGATGATGAACTTTATCGAACAAATCAAACATTTATTGTGGAACTGGGATTCCACGGAGTGCATTCTCATGATCATCTAAGGTAAGTGAATATTTATAATACTATTTCTGACTAATGTTGACTGCGCAACATGGCGGATATTTCTTTTGGCTGTTTTGGGCTCTGAGCGTCGTACTCAGATTATGCTTTTTCCGTAAACAAATTTTGAAATCTGACACAGCGGTTGCATTAAGGAGAAGTTTATCTAAAGTTCTGTGTATAACACTTGTATTTTAATCAACATTTATAATGAGTATTTCTGTGAATTGATGTGGCTCTCTGCAAAATCCCTGCATGTTTTGGAACTACTGAACATAACACGCCAATGTAAAATTAGATTTTTGGATAAAAATATGCACTTTATCGAACAAAACATACATGTATTGTGTAACATGAAGTCCTATGACTGTCATCTTATGAAGATCATCAAAGGTTAGTGATTAATTGTATCTCTATTTGTGCTTTTTGTGACTCCTCTCTTTGGCTGGAAAAATGGCTGGGTTTTTCTGTGACTTGGTGGTGACCTAACAATCGTTTGTGGAGCTTTCGCTGTAAAGCATTTTTGAAATCAGACACTGTGGCTGGATTAACAAGAATTGTATCTTTAAAAGGGTGCCTAATATGTTTGAGTAATTTGATTTAGGAGATTTCAGTTGATTTGTATTTGGCACCCTGCAACTTCATTGGCTGTTTCATCCGCTAGTGGAACCCCGTTCCCAGACAGGCTAGTTGGCTTTACAGGTTTTATCTAACTAGCTAAAGCTGGGTAGTTCTGGCTGTGTGAAAAACTAATAGTGAATGTTTTGACGCCAAGAATAATTGCTAGCTTCAGAATTACTTGCACAATCACTGTCTTAGTCTTCATCATAGGGGCAGCAAGTTGGCAATGGATGTGCCTCCAGTCAAGAAGAGAGAAAATAAAATAGACATAGTTTTTTCAAAGTAGTGTAAAGGACTTTGAAAGCTTAGATGTCTCTAAAAATGTATCACATTGATTTTATCTGTAGTGCTAAGGACTGTAAGTAGGTTCTCTGCAACTGCCTGCACACCACCCCTGGCAAACTAGCTGTCTTTAAATTCATCACAGTTAAAATGTTTTTTATTTTTTGTATAATTTTTTTGTGTGGCCGCATTTGCATTTGCTGGACGTTTATTATCTCACTTCTTGCCAATAATTATACTTTTTTTAAACTGGAGAAAATAATTGAAATTGCATGCATTGTTTTCGAAATTGCATTGGTATTCAATGCAACGTTGTAGTTCCCAAGGTATATCAATCCTGATTAGCCAATGGGCTTTCATGATTTTGCAGGAGTTTCATATTATTAGTTCAGCGCAAGACAACCCCCACCTCGCCTCTCCCGCCAAATTCAAAACCAAGGCAGCACTGAAGATGAGAGATTCATTTTCACATGGCTAACAGCTAGTAAGCCTTCTTTTGTTATTTAAAAAAGTTCAGGGAGCAAAATGTAATCGGCAAAGAAAAATAAGGCAGGTGTCCGCTCATTTATTGCCTCTTGGACAAAGGAATATGGGTTTGTTTTGCTGAAGGACTGGTCTGTTTGCGCTCTCTGTTGTACAACTGTTGTTTGTCAGACATGAAGTGTACAGCATTATTTTGAAACGAGACATGAGAAAAACTTCAAGGATGAGGACAAGGCTGAAGGAATCAATAAGGCAGTGGCCAGGTATGATAAAAGCTGCAGAGGTTTTTATTTTAATTTATTTTATTTAACCTTTTTTTAACTAGGCAAGTGAGTTAAGAACAAATTCTTATTTACAATGACAGCCTACCCCGGACAAACCCTAACAACGCTGGGCCAATTGTGCGCCGCCCTATGGGACTCCCAATCACGGCCGATTGTGATACAGCTTGGAATTGAACCAGGGTCTGTAGTGACGCCTCTAGCACTGAGATGCAGTGCCGTAGACTGCTGCACCACTCAGGAGCCCACCCCTATAGGTGAGCTACAAAGTTGCACAGTGCATTGCTAAACATGGAAAACCATTTGCTGATGGGGAATATATCAAGGAGGCTTTCTCAGTAGTTTGCAGGCCGTATTAGATGGATTGCCTAACAGACACAATCATCTCAAAGATAAAAGACATGCCTGTGTCTGCCAGAACTGTTGAAAGGTGCGTTGCCGAGATGGTTGAAAATGTGAAGGAGCAGCAAACTGTAGTCAATACACAGCAGCAGACTATGACCGCACTGAAGTCTAACAAAACAGCCCCCACAATCTTTTTATCATCAATTTCTCTCAGCCAGTCATCAGTCATTTGTGTAAGTGTTGTGCTTGTTGAATGTACTTCCCTATAAGTGTGCTGAAAGTTTGTCAATTTGTTTACTGTAAAATAGCATTGTATCTGGTCAAACACAATTTTTTCCAAAATGTAACTACGGGTTGGTAAAAGGCTGATTGGTCGGCTATTTGAGACAGTGAAGGGGACATTACTATTCTTAGGTAGTGGAATTACTTTTGCCTCCAGGCCTGAGGGCACACACGTTCTAGTAGCCTTAAATATATGTTATGACATATAGGAGTGGCAATATCGTCCGCTATTATCCTCAGTAATTTTCCATCCAAGTTGTCAGACCCAGGTGGCTTGTCATTGTTGATAGACAACCATTTTTTCACCTCTTCCAAACTCACTTTACTGATTTCGAAATGACAATGCTTGTCTTTCATAATTTGGTCAGATATACTTGGATGTGTAGTGTCAGCATTTGTTGCTGGCATGCCTAAGTTTGCTAATCATGCCAATGAACAAAATAATTAAAGTAGTTGGCAATATCAGTTTGCCCATATATCAATTTAACTTTGCCCATATGTAAGTTCAAATTGGTTTGTATCCTTTTCAAAAAATTCACTAGAAATTTGCATTTGAAAGCTGTTTTTCAACAACATTAAATCTGGACCCCTGTAGCAAAATGTCAGTCGCTCCTACACCCCTGACTGGAACTAAAGGGGACTTGGTACTAGGGTTGTAACCATATACCAGTATCGTGATACTCAGAAGTATCATATCAGGCAAACAAAACGTGAGGCAGACTTAATTTATTGAGAACTGTAGGCTAATGTTAAAAACAAACAGCCTTATGCTGTCAGCCTTATGGAGTCACATTTGTTTATTTTCCAAGCTGTACCACATTTGACATAAAGCAGGTTTTCAAAGAGCCATGGAAAATTGAGTATGGTGACAACCATACAGTTAGTACTACTTAAAGGGGCAGTGCAATTAAAAGTAATTTTCTTATTAATTATTTTTTTTTGTTTTACACTATGAGGTCGAAATAACACTGAAATTGTGGAAATGATGGTAATGCCCTTTTTGTGTAAGAGCTGTTTTTTTTAAATGCCTGGAATTTCAGCCTGTTAAAGTGGGATGGAACTTTTGGCCCACATCATGATTTTACAATATGATCTGATTAAAATAGACCAATAAATGACCATCTGGGTAAGAAGTTGTGCTCTAGACCATCCTATCAGCCAATCAGGGCTTTGTATGTAAATCTCCATTTTTTTTCTCCTAAAGCCCACATGATCCAACTGAGCATTTCAATGGCCAAAGTAGGCTCAGGGAAATAAATGATACAGAATATATTTTGGAGTTATTTTCATCAAATAAACACTCATTTATTAGACATTGATGATTTTGAAAATGAAATTACAAACACTGCATGGGGGCTTTAGTTATTCAAGGGAACCCACGTGTATTCATTAAAAACTTCTTCAAATGTAGGGTTCCCTAAATAGGGGACCTTGATATAATTTTTTTTATTCATTGTCGCCAAAGTGAGAACAGTAGCCCCTATCCGTGAATACAGGGTGTTTCCTGAAAGCTGGGGATCTTAGATTTCTAGATAAACCATACAATCTTTGGTGCGACTTAGTACCTACCATATATGGGCATACAACCATAAAAGGGCAAGCCACACTCACGAGCGCATTTCAAGATGGCTGAGACTGATGGTCTGTTGGTGTGGAGAAGCTAAAACTATACAGCTAAAATTATACAAATCTTGAACAACGTTGGTATGTGGTGAAAGTGTAGACTCCACAGATGATAAGGATATGTTATCTGTTGGCCTGTGACTTATCATTATCGATTCACGGCCCAGAGAGTCAATGAGTTCATTTTATATTTTGTTTTCACTAAACCACAAACATTTTACAAGGTAAGTTTCAATTTGGTCTGTGTTTAAACTAGAGCTACATGAATCGTTCGGTTCTTACGAACAAAAGTAGCCTATTGTCAATGTTCTCCAATGATGTATGGCTGAATTAGAACATCATATGTCCACTCAGTGACTACATCTTTGCACATCAACAGTGTGTTGTTTTTGTCATTTTTTTAAACCAGGTATACTGAGAAAGAGGCTTTGAAGGAAATTATTATTGAGTCAGACACAGATGGGCTCTCGAGTGGCGCAGTGGTCTAAAACGCTGCATCTCAGGGCAAGAGGCGTCACCACAGTACCTGGTTAGAATCCAGGCTGCATCACATCCGGCTGTGATTGGGAGTCCCATAGGGCGGCGCACAATTGGCCCAGCGTCGTCCGGGTTTGGCCGTCATTGTAAATAAGAATTTGTTTTTAACTGACTTGCCTAGTTAAATAAATACATTTAAAACATTTTGGGAGCGACCTATGACATGGGCAGAGAAAAAAGTTTTCTAGAAGGATTGGATTCCATTTTAGAAAATCATTTTTTTTTTAATTCTATAGTTTACTATATGTATTTAGTATTTATTTTATATAGTTATAGTCTGCTTCTTTTTGTTTTGTATTTACAGTATAGCAGTGTCCTGTCCTGTGTAGCCTACATCCTGTGTGAAAGAAGATGCACTGGAAACGTCACGATGGGCGACATGCTATCATACATTTCCCTGGTGATGTACATGGGACTGGCGAAGGTATAAGACTAGTTGACTAGTGGAGCAAGTCTCCGCCCTACCGATTCAAGTTCCCCACCTCCATCATGAGTGAAAACCTTTTCTTTGCCATCAACCGTACTCTTCATATGAGTGACCCACAGAAGGATGAGGAGAATGAAGGGGACTGCAGGGTATGATTGTATCACAAGAGTCAGGCCTGGTTACATTTATAATGTATATCTGTTTTCATAATTTTTATTTTAAATATTTGTAATTAATGTGGGATCTTTTATGCTTATTCAATGTGTAATAGCAGTGGAATTACCCCATTTGGACACTTTGGAGAGGTTGAAAGGACACTTGGATGTCCCCTGACACCACCACAATCTTTGAGATAAGTTGATTTTGTAGAAATTGCATTTTATAGTGATGACTAAAATGTCTGTAAAGCTTATAGAATAATTCCTCATATAAAACCATGAGTGTAGCTTAGAAATACTAATAGCTAAGCATGGGGGAAATATGACTGAGGGCAAAAATGGCTTTCAAAACCAGATTGTGATGCTAGGTGATGCTTTCATTGTATGACCACTGTGGTCTCTCTCCTGTCCATGTTTGCATGTGGAGTGTTAACACAGTCTTCAACTCTTTTCAAACGACCAGCCTTTGACTTTGGGAGAATGAAGATAGAGCTCTTTGCAGGTTGTGGTTCCCAAGAGGGCAGATAACTTCAGGTAATATAAAGCACTAAGAGATTTTCTTATTTATTTATTGAATATTCAAAACATACAATATACTTTCAGTGAAGCCGCTCAGTAACTACATCATACCAGTCATCCAACAGACTCCCATTCAGAGCGACACACAGAAGCATCCAGGGTCAATGCCCTGCTCAAGGGCATGTTGACCGATCTACCACCAGGCCAAAAAACGTGAACCCGAACCCTCCAAGATCCCCCCCACAGTTCCCCAATAGCTGTCCCTCAACCATTCGAGACCCCTCACACACTCCACAGGAAGAAAAAATAAAAATAAAAAACACAATTAAATCCATTCCCCCAAAACCCCCCAATGCACCAACAACCAAGAGAATGAACTAAAAAGGAAAATACAGAAGAAAACAGCAAACAATGCAATAAAAAATATAAAAAAACATTTAAAACAAAGGACATCAAGGACAACTGAAATCATAACAGCAATACCTACTGTATATGTTTGTGTGCATGTCTGGCACTGTTACATGTATGTGTGTGTTCTTGTATGTGTTTATTTGAATGAGAGTGTGTGTATATGCATGTGTACAGACACCTGCATGACATCAGCCTCAGGCAGCCTTAGTTGTAAAAACACTGCCACTTAGTGTCATCCAAATGTACTTTTTATCTTGTTTTATTTTTACTTTTATCTTTGACCATCATTCTATCTCCCACACAGCAACTCCACTCCCACTTGTCTCCAATTCCACATACCAACCCCCTCAGCCCATCCCATCTATCTCTGCTGGCCATCCACTTCGGTTTTCAACATATCTTATACGCAACACATATCTTTCAACTATGCTGTGATGTTTAACGTACAATTTCAATCTATCTAATCGAATAGAATCCACAGATTGTGAGTTGAAGATAAAACTAAGAGCATTAGTATATTAGTAACTGACTGACCCGGTCTCTCCAGATCTCCTAACAGTACTATTTCTAGGGTCAATTTTAGATCAATGCTATGCATTTTCAGCCATTCCTGAACCTGAGACCAGAAACAGGCTACCTGTGGGCAATACCAAAATAAACGGTCTATTAATTCTGTATCCTCACAACAAAATCTGCAGAGCTTCGATGATTTTATGCCCCAAATATTCAACATTTTCTTGATGGCAAGAATTCTATATAATAATTTTAGCTGAAAAACACGAAGTCTTGAATCTTGCGTTGTTGTATATATCAACTCATATATATATCAACTCATACACACTGTACCATGGAATCGGTACATCAAAAATCTCAACTATCATCCCAAATATTTTGCAATCTGTATGGCACAGTTTCCAAATCAAATCAAATCCAATTTTATTTGTCACATACACATGGTTAGCAGATGTTAATGCGAGTGTAGCGAAATGCTTGTGCTTCTAGTTCCGACAATGCAATAATAACCAACAAGTAATCTAACTAACAATTCCAAAACTACTGTCTTATACACACAAGTGTAAGGGGATAAAGAAAATGTACATAAAGATATCTGAATGAGTGATGGTACAGAGCGGCATAGGCAAGATACAGTAGATGGTATGGAGTACAGTATATACATATGAGATGAGTATGTAAACAAAGTGGCATAGTTAAAGTGGCTAGTGATACATGTATTACATAAAGATGCAGTAGATGATATAGAGTACAGTATATTCGTATACATATGAGATGAATAATGTAGGGTATGTAAACATTATATTAGGTAGCATTGTTTAAAGTGGCTAGTGATATATTTTACATCATTTACCATCAATTCCCATTATTAAAGTGTCAACATCCTGGTCCTCAAATGAAACTGGTATACTTTCCTATTTATGCTATTTTTATTCCTCTGCCAGTTTTGATCCTTTATATTGGTGCAGACAGACCTGTTCCCTACCTCCTCCTGCTGCCACCAGCCTTCTCCATTTTTGGGGCAATGCTGTAATCAATTGGTTGTACTCTTGGAATGAGCAGACAATTCTGATAACTCAATGAAGGACATAACTACCATTCCAATTTATAATATCATTGAAGAACAAAATACCCTTTTCAAACATCTTTCCCATAAATACAGGTATTTTATCAACCAGCGCATTTTAGTTCAGCCATAATATTTGTTGTAATATTTGTTCTATCTTTTCAGGGGGATGAAATTGAAATTGTAGCCAGCTCTGCAATGCTTGTTTGAAAAAGAGAGATACTTTGAAAAAATAATCATTTTCAATTAATTGAAAACGAGACATGACAATCTGCAAAAAGGCAATTTTTAAACAATGGATGAGGTTTTCTTATTAATCTACTTGAGAACCATTTAGGGTTCAAATAAAACTTTTGAATGAGTGAAGCTTTCAGAGAGAGGTTAAGTGCTTTTATATTTAATAATCTCAACCCACCCAATTCACATTCATTATATAGATAGGCACGTTTTATTTTGTCTGGTTTATAGCGTCCCAGATAAAGCGAAATAGTTTTTGCTCATATGGTTTCAAAAACAAATCATCAAGAGTAGGCAGTGCCATAAGTAATTGTGTTATCTGCGATATGACTAAGGAGTTAATCAGGGCAATTTTTCCATAAATAGACAGGTATTTACCTCTCCATGGTTGCAAGATCTTGTCTATTTTTACACGTTTTCTATTGAAATTCATTGTGGAGAGCTGATTTATATCTTTTGTGATATGAATACCGAGTATGTCTACTTCACCATCAGCCCATTTTATAGATAAACTGCAGGGTAATGTAAAAGTTGTATTTTTTAAGGATCCAATATGTGATAGTGTACACTTATCATAATTAGGTTTTAGTCCAGAGAGTACAGAAAAGTTATCTAGATCTTCAATGAGACATTGCAGGGATCTAGCTTGCGGACTTAATATAAAACTTGAGTCATCGGCATACATTATTAGCCTTGGATTTCTAATCCTCTAATGTTGTTATTGGATCTGATTTTAATAGCTATCATTTTGATGGCCATAACGAATAGATATGGTGACAGTGGACACCCTTGTTTAACTCCTCTTGACAATTCAAAACTATGAGAAGTAGCCGTTATTTACAATTTTACACCTGGTTGCTATACATTATTTTTACCCATTTAATAAGATAATTACCGAAATTGAAAAAATCCAGGCATTTTTAAATAAAATCCAGTCTTACTTAATCAAATGCCATTTCAAAATCCGCTATAAATACCATTCCTGGCTTCTTATATGTTTCATGATGTTCTATTAAAACCCTTTTAATTCTGAGTGCTATGCTAGTATTTTTGCATCACAACATTGAAGTGTAAGGGGCCTCCAGTTTTTTAGATAGACTGGGTCTTTATATTTGCCATCTGGGTCTTGTTTTAATAATAGAGAAATCAGACCTTCCTGCTGAGTACCTGACAGACGACCATTTCTATAGGAATAGTTAAAACAATCTAACAATTGAGCTTTTAGTATATCAAAAAATAATTGATATACCTCTACTGGTATGCCATCAAGCCGTGGGGTTTTTCCAGACTGAAAGGATTTAGTAGCCTCAAAAAGTTATTCCTCTGTAATTTGGCCTTCGCACGGATCTTTCTGTATATTTGTTAATTTTCCATTTTTTATTATTATTTGGAAATAATTCCTTACCATGATCTTCATTCAGTGGGAAAGGATGAGACGGAAAAGAGAACATCTGCCTAAAATAATTAGCTTCCTCTTTTAAAATATAATTCGGAGAATCATAGATGACTCCGTCTTCAGTAGCGAGTTTCTGCAAATGATTTTTGTTAGCGTTCCTGTGTTGGAGATTCAGGAAGAATGTGATGCATTTTTCTCCATATTCCATCCAGTTTGTTTTATTTTTTGTAATAGATTACATTAGATTGTTCTTGAATAAGTTCAAGTTCTTTTTGTTTTTCCTCTATCTTATTTTGTTTCTCTGTAGTATCGTTTTTATTGCTGTCTACCTGTACTATTAGTTCATGGATTTTCCTTGTTAGTCTTCTCTCTTTAGCCAGAAACTGCTTTTTTTTGTAAATTATTGATGAATATTGAATTGAATGACCCCTGAAGGTACATTTAAATGTATCCCAAACAATAAGGGGATTTGCTGAACCTATATTATACTGGAAAAAGTTCAACTATTTTGTCTTAGTTAAAAATAAGTTGTCCTCCAGTAAACTTTGATTAAATTTCCAATATCCCCGTCCACGTGGAAAATCTAAGAGATATGTGAATGCCAATTAGATGATGATCCAATCCCATTCTGTCTCCTATTAAAACTTTTTAAACCTTTGATGCAAGAGAGAAAGAGACAAGAAAGAGGTCACGGCGACTAGCTTGATTTAAGTCTCCTCCACGTATATCTCACTAGGTCAAGGTTTTTTAGTCTCCAAATATCCACTATTTCTAATGTGTCCATAATATTTGTGATTTCCTTAAGGGCACGGTGATGATAGTTTGTAGAGTGATTACCTTTACGGTCCATTGAGGTACTTAACACTGTGTTATAGTCTCCTACCATAATGACTAGATCATTTGTTGCCTGTAAGTTCAAGAAATTGGTATAAATGTTTTCGAAGAAGTGTGGACCTCCTGATTTGGACCATATTAGATTAATGAGCAAAATGTATTTTTCGTCCACTTTCATATTCAAAAGGATCCAGCTTCCTTGCAAATCATTCCTGACTATTTGCACATTCAGATCGACATGTTTGTTAATTAATATCATCACACCCTTTGAGTTCCTTTGTCCATGACAGAAAATTATTCCACCACCCCATTCATTTTTCCACACAACTTAATCTAAGGATGTACTGTAGATTGAGTTTCCTGTAAACAGAGTATGTTGTATTCCTTTTCTTTTAGCCATGTAAAGACTGATCTTTTTTTATAATCTGCTAAACCGTTACAATTATAACTGGCTGTACTTATTTCACCCCTTACCATAACTAGATACTATTCTCAGTCTAAATTGACCATAATTAGTGCTTGTAAAGTTACTGCCATCAGAGGTATTATGAAGGTCAAAACTAGAGCTTTCAAATGTCTGATATTTAGAATTCAAGAAATAGGTTCTAGTGATATTTGGTATATTCCCTTGCCTATTTTTCACAAGATATTATGTGTGTAGCAAATCTGAGTAGGTTGATGTGTATGATATTGGATGTGATATAGTAAGAGTGTGTACGATGTCTGGAAATCCTGGGATGTGTTTTTCAATTATGTTAAAGGTAATTATGATGCAACTATGACGGTGATACGATATGGATTACAATTATCATCATGAATATTAAGGCTATACGCACTACATGTTACACACATACACTCAACCATGCAAATTGGCATTTATTATTTATTTGGACATCTCACATTATAGCCTTTCTCTTATAGTACTCTTATAGTAGCCTCCAATACCCTACTCAACAAATTGGATGCAGTCTATCACAGTGCAATCCGTTTTGTCACCAAAGCCCCATATACTACCCACCATTGCGACCTGTACACTCGTTGGCTAGCCCTCGCTTCATACTCGTCGCCAAACCCACTGGCTCCATGTCATCTACAAGACCCTGCTAGGTAAAGTCCCCCCTTATCTCAGCTCGCTGGTCACCATAGCATCTCCCACCTGTAGTACACGCTCCAGCAGGTATATCTCTCTAGTCATCCCCAAAACCAATTCTTTCTTTGGCCGCCTCTCCTTCCAGTTCTCTGCTGCCAATGAATGGAACGAACTACAAAAATCTCTGAAACTGGAAACACTTATCTCCCTCACTAGCTTTAAGCACCAACTGTCAGAGCAGCTCACAGATTACTGCACCTGTACATAGCCCTCCTATAATTTAGCCCAAACAACTACCTCTTTCCCAACTGTATTTAATTTATTTATTTATTTTGCTCCTTTGCACCCCATTATTTTTATTTATACTTTGCACATTCTTCCATTGCAAAACTACCATTCCAGTGTTTTACTTGCTATATTGTATTTACTTTGCCTCCATGGCCTTTTTTGCCTTTACCTCCCTTCTCACCTCATTTGCTCACATTGTATATAGACTTGTTTATACTTTATTATTGACTGTATGTTTGTTTTACTCCATGTGTAATTCTGTGTCGTTGTATCTGTCGAACTGCTTTGCTTTATCTTGGCCAGGTCACAATTGTAAATGAGAACTTGTTCTCAACTTGCCTACCTGGTTAAATAAAGGTGAAATAATGAATAAATAAAAAATAGTATGTATAACACTAAGATATTACCTACCTAAACATGTCATTCTTTCTTAGTGTAAAATCATGCCTTCAGGGCAACATTTAGTATGGAATAATGTTGTAGAATGTCAGATAGAAATATATTGTGTAGAAGAGACATGCCTCATGTCTATTCCAGAGGCAGTTGGTGCCATTTAGGGTGATTATGTTTTTTTAATGAGCATGGCCTTATTTCTATTACAGCATATCGGATGACTGTCTTTTATATTCCATTCACCCAGTTCAATGTAACAGCGATAGGTTAAGCTACTGTAACAGTATAACTTTAGACCGTCCCCTCGCCCATACCCGGGCGTGAACCAGGGACCCTCTGCACACATCATCAACAGTCACCCAAGAAGCATCGTTACCCATCGCTCCACAAAAGCCGCGGCCCTTGCAGAGCAAGGGGAACCACTACTTCAAGGTCTCAGAGCAAGTGACGTCACCGATTGAAACGCTATTTAGCGCGCATCACCGCTAACTAGCTAGCTATTTCACATCCGTTACACTACTACATGATACTCAAATTTCCCTATATCCATCATGAGGTTGCTACAACCTAGGTTATGAATGAAAATGTACAACTTAGGCGCACACAAGTCGAGAGAACATTAAGGTGACAGACAGTGACACATGGACAGACAATGACTAGCTGATCTAGGGTGTAATCATTTGTCCAACAGTTGCAAACTAGAGTTTCTATTGGACAAATTCAGGTATGTTTATCCCCGTTTCGTTCAGTGGACTTCAATGCACAACACTTCAGCTGTCTGTGACCAGGAAAAAAAACCTTTCCAAGCCAAACCATATCATAACCACTACACACAGCCTACATCGTTGTCACCATATTAGCTAAAGTAGCATTAGTCAACATAGATAATGGAAACAGCACATTTGTAAACCCGTAACAATCATGCAGTAATGTTACAGTGTACTGTCAGTAGGGAGTTTAGCACTTACGCCGGCGGGCCCCAGTGGCAAAAAAATTGTAAAACCAAAAGATTACCTTGACTTGGAAGAGATCCAGTGTTGGATAGTCATAGTCAGCTAGCTAACATAGCATCACTCTGTTTGAGCAGGGTGTTTGAATAGGCTAAACTAGCTAGCTGCATTTGCTAACTAAGTAAGTGAAACTGAAAGTTTTAAAAAATGACACTCTCCTCTCTCGAGCTTCCCCTTCATTTTGGAAGAAATGTATTTGTTCAAAACTGTTCAACTATTGTCTTTGAGTCAACTACTCACCCCGTTATGCACTGCAGTGCTACATATAGGCATCTGTAGCTTTTGCCTTATGTAGCTTATGCCTCACTACTACATTTATTCTCTGATCCTTTGATTGGTTGGACAACATGTCAGTTCATGCTGCAAGAGCTCTGATAACTTCCGGGGGACATCCTCCAAACTCCAAACTATCATAATTACTGTGTAAGTCTATGGAAGGGCTGAGAACCATGAGCCTCCTATGTTTTGTATTGAAGTCAAGGTACGCAGAGGAAGCTAGCTGTCCTCCAGCTAAACCATGGTGCTATCCTACAGAGTTCTGTTGAGGCTACTGTAGACTTTCATTGTAAAAATGTGCAAAACAGTGCATTATAATCAACATATTTTAATCAATTATTTGGTGACGTGAATATATTTAGTATAGTTCTATCTATCTACAAGGATAACGTTTTATGAAATTCACTGAGGAGGATGATCCTCCCCTTCCTCCTCTGAGTAGCTTCCACTGGTCTACTCTGACACTTCTATCTGCAACGTTTAGTACTTGTGATTGAGCCCTCCTGAACACAACACAGATGAAATAAGTGATTATCAAAGATTTGGTAGAGGCGATCTTGCCACTCCAATTAATAATAATTCCCTTTTGTCTTTTTTTCTTCTTCGCATTTCTCTGCTTTCTCAAATAACTGGTTCTCCAGGAGGCGCTGAAGGACTTGTCGAACATCGAGAACGTGTTCTTGGGCAGAACGGGGAAAAAACAGGATGTTATTGAGGTAGACAAACACAAAATGATTTAACATGTCCCGGAGCACATCGTTTCCCAGGGCCTGGAAAACCGCGGGGGGCGGTGGTGAGTCCAAACAGCATGACCAGGTACTCATAATGTCCACTGGCAGTGTTGAAGGCTGTCTTCCACTCATCCCCTTCCTGTATCCGAACCAGGTGGTTGTCATTCTGAAGGTCCAGCTTGGAGATGATGGTAGCCCCATGGAGAGGTTTGAAAGCTAAGGAGAGGAGTGGTAGGGGGTAACGAGTCTTGGTCATTATGGCATTAAGGCCCCGGTAGTCAATGCACGGATGCAGGGTCTCGTCCTTTTCCACAAAAAAAAACCCTGCGCCGGCAGGGGATGCAGAAGGACGGATGCCTCCAGCAGCCAGAGAGTCCTCAATGTACTCTTCCATGGCCTTGGTCTCTGGGCCGGATAGGGAATATAGCCAACCACGAGGCGGCGTGGTGCCTGGGAGAAGGTCAATGGCACAATCGTAGGGACGATGCGGGGGAAGAGAAGTAGACCGCGCCTTGCTGAAGACCTCCAGGAGGTCATGGTACTCTGTGGGGATGGCAGAGTAATCCAAGGCTTGACTTAAGCCCTAAGGAGGCCGTCTCGGGGAAGGCTGCGCTGCTTTGGGGCAATGGGAATGGCAGAACAGACTCCAACCCAGGAATGAACTCGTGGTCCAGTCAATAACGGGGTTGGGCTTTTGGAGCTAAGAAAAAACAGGAACATGGGGGAATTCATTGAGGAGAAGCTGTATAGTCTGTATAGCCTCACTGATTTCCTGAAACCTGCAGATTAACAGGAGCAGTGCTGTGGGTAACTCTACCAATAGAGCGGCCGTCCAGTGCTCTAGCGTCCCTGGGAACAGAGAGGAATTGCGATGGGATACCTAATTAAGAAACTAGGGTAGCGTCCGTAAAACTCTCATCCTCTCCAGAGTCAATGGGCACCCGGAGAGATTTAGACTGGTCTCCCCACAGCAGTATCATGAAAAAAGGGAGTGCGGTTGATGGGAATTAGAGGAATCCCAGTCTGGCTCACCTGAGTGCTTGTACCTACTAAAGAAAGAGGTCTCTTAACCAGGCAGGTGGCTATATAATGTCCCACAGCCCCACAGTACAGACAACTGTTGGAACGTAGCCTATGTGAACGTTCCCTAGGCGATAATCTAGCTCTGTCCAATTACATAGGTTCCGGTGTATCTGACTCACCATTCACTGATGATGGTGTCGTCGGGTCTTCTCGGAAATACAGCCTTCGGGGACATCTGGATTCCTTCGGAGATGAACGAGCAGCAGCGGATGAACGAGTGTGCCCAAGACCAGACCTCCTCTCACTCCTGCGTTCCCGTAGACGCTCATCAATCTTAAGAGTAAGGGCAAATAGGGAATCGATGTACAACGGTAACTCCCGGGCTGCTAGCTCATATTTGATCTCCTCTGGTGTTGTTAGGGTGATGAGAGGTGTTGGGTTTGTGCAAGACAGTGTTTTCCTTGATGGCCCAAAAGCTCCATTTTAGTCTCATCCATATGTTTTGGGGAGTCTCCTACATGCCTTTTGGCGAACACCAAAAGTGTTTGCTTATTTTTTTCTTTCAGCAATGGTAATGGCAATGGCTGGAGTGTATGGCTTAAAGTGGTCCTATGGACAGATACTACAATCTCCGCTGTGGAGCTTTTCAGCTCCCAGGGTTATCTTTGGTCTCTTTGTTGCCTCTCTGATTAATGCCCTCCTTGCCTGGTATGTGAGTTTTGGTGAGTGGCCCTCTCTTGGCAGGTTTGTTATGGTGCCATATTCTTTCCATTTTTTAAATAATGGATTTAACTTCCGGCGCCGACAGAGATGGCCGCCTCGCTTCGCGTTCCTAGGAAACTATGCAGTATTTAGTTTTTTTTACATGTTATTTCTTTCATTGGTACCCAAGGCAATCTTAGGTTTCATTACATACAGTCGGGAGGAACTACTGAATATAAGAGCAACGTCAACTCACCATCATTACGACCAGGAATATGACCCTGGGTCTCGACCCCACCCTGTGCAACTGGGTACTGGACTTCCTGACGGGCCGCCCCCAGGTGGTGAGGGTAGGTAACAACATCTCCACCCCGCTGATCCTCAACACTGGGGCCCAACAAGGGTGCGTTCTGAGCCCTCTCCTGTACTCCCTGTTCACCCACTACTGCGTGGCCATGTACACCTCCAACTCAATCATCAAGTTTGCAGACGACACTACAGTGGTAGGCTTGATTACAAACAACGATGAGACAGCCTACAGGGAGGAAGTGAGGGCCCTCGGATTATGGTGTCAGGAAAATAACCTCACACTCAACGTCAACAAAACAAAGGAGATGATTGTGGACTTCAGGAAACAGCAGAGGGAGCACCCCCCTATCCACATCGACGGGACAACACGGGACAGTAGTGGAGATGTTTTATGCCAGGTAAACTCGCGCCTTATTAGCTCATTGTTATGGATGTATCCAAATAATTGTCACTTGAAAACAGCTTAAACAAATGCAGCTGCTTTGCTGTTATTCTGGCTGCACTTTTTGACTTGGCTCTAAGTTAGCCGTTGTTGGCTATCTAGCTAGCAAGGGATAAGAAGGTTGCCAGACAGTATGGCAACGGAACGTTTAGAAAGAACGACTGGGTTGCGTCCAAAGATACAGAACGACTGGGTCGCGTCTCTAGCAACTGGACCGATAGAAGGAACGACCAGCCAGCTTGGCAACCCTAGATTTGGGTCGGGACTATATCTTGTGGAAGAATGAAATAGTATTAATAAATTCATCAAAATAAAATGTATAAAAATATGTCAATCATTATTTGAATATGTTGATAACCCGTTGTATAAAAGTAATAATGCCCTCGAAGCCGGTGTTCAAACACCGGCTTCGAGGGCATTATCACTTAATTAGTTATGTTACAAACGTTGGGCTATGTTTTGATTTTTAATACATTCTAAGGCTGCATGATGGGACTCTAACGATGATTTGAAAAAAGGTTGCAAGCTGCACACACTTCTTCAGTCTCATTCACAATCTGACAAGCACTTGATAATATTCTTACCAGGCATTGAATTTCCCGGTGTCATCCCCCTTGTGTGGCCGTAATGCCCCCTAAAAAATCCATAATGTTTGCGCCAAAGTGGCCGTTGTGCCCTTGGGCTGAATATAATAGGCTAATTATAATTCCCTTCTCCCTTAGCACCTCTACCTCACATGGCTCAGACGTAGCCAATGCCTTCAAGTGATCGGGTCCTTCTCACAGGCATTTCAGCTAAGAAGTAGGCTACAAGTGAATGAAGACAGACACATCGGGGACGCAACTGTGCCGTTCCTCTTATTGAATTCCAAGGCGCATATCTGAGATGTAAGAACTGTCCACTAGCCTACTTTTTGTCAGCCAATAAGATGAGTAGGCCTAACAAACAGCAAAAGCACTAGCTTATGTCATTCTCCCCATAGTACAAAAGTTGACCTATTCTAGGATAGATGAGGTGTGCGACTATGATTTGCATTGATGTCAGAGTGATTAGAGAGACAATAGAGTGCTGAGTACCAGGCAGTTGGCAGGTTGGTAGGCTACTAATGACTAGCAGCTCAGGCTTCATCCGATGGCATTGAGGAGTTTACCACATTAGTCACCGGCTTCATTAATAAGTGCGTCGACGACGTCATCCCAACAATGACCGTATGTACATATCCCAGCCAGAAGCCATGGATTACAGGCAACATCCGCACTGATATACTGTAGGTAAGAGCTGCCGCTTTCAAGGAGTGGGACACTCCACTTATAAGAAATCCCGCTACAACTTTCGAGACATCAAACAGGCAAAGCGCCAATACAGGACTAAGACTGAATTCTACTACGTCGGCTCTGACACTCAACGAATGTGGCAGGGCTTGCAAACAATCATGGATAACAAAAAGGGAAACCCATCCGCGAGCTGCCCAGTGACATGAGCCTATCAGACGAGCTAAATGGCAAGCAACACTGAACCATGCATGAGAGCTGTTCTGGATGACTGTATAATCACGTTCTCCGTAGCCGATATGAGTAAGACCTTTAAATAGGTTAACATTCACAAGGCCGCAGACGGATTACCAGGACGCATACTGTGAGCATGCGCAGACCAGCTGGCAAGTGTCTTCACTGACATTTTCAGCCTCTCCCTGACCCAGTCTGTAATACCTAAATCTTTCAAGCAGACCACCATAATCCCAAGAATGCCAAGGTGACCTGTTTAAATGACTATCACCCCGTAGCATTAAGATCTGTAGCCATGAAATGCTTTGAAAGGCTGGTCATATCAACGCCATCATCCCAGACACCCTGGGCCCATTTCAATTCGTATACCGCCCCAACAAATGATGCAATCTATATTGCACTCCCCACATCTCCCACCTGGACCAAAGAGCAGGGGCGGTGGTAGCTTCAAGGTTAAGGAAGCAGGCCAGTATCCTGAGGGTTGCAGGTTCAAATACCACTGCCGAAGGGGGCAAAAATCTTGGTGAATGTCCAGGGTGCCACCTACTGCCGATGTTCCCTTAAGCAAGGAACTTAACCCCTAATCGGCTCATTGGGCACTGCAGGTGCTCTCTGCTCCAGCCTCTCCAACCTAATGTGTGGCTATATTTGGGGGGGTTGGATTAAAAGCAGAAGCCAAATTTCTATCCTGTATTGACTAATAAACTACAGTGGGGCAAAAAAGTATTTAGTCAGTAATTTTCATCACTTCAACTATGACAAAATGAGAGAGAAAAAAATCCAGAAAATCACATTTTAGGATTTTTAATGAATTTATTTGCAAATTATGGTGGGAAATAAGTATTTGGTCAATAACAAAAGTTTATCTCAATACTTTGTTAAATACCCTTTGTTGGCAATGACAGAGGTCAAACGTTTTCTGTAAGTCTTCACAAGGTTTTCACACGCTGTTGCTGGTATTTTGGCCCATTCCTCCATTCAGATCTCCTCTAGAGCAGTGATGTTTTGGGGCTGTTGCTGGACAACACGGACTTTCAACTCCCTCCAAAGATTTTCTATGGGGTTGAGATCTGGAGACTGGCTAGGCCACTCCAGGACCTTGAAATGCTTCTTACGAAGCCACTCCTTCGTTGCCCAGGCGGTGTGTTTGGGATCATTGTCATGCTGAAAGACCCAGCCATGTTTCATCTTCAATGCCCTTGCTGATGGAAGGAGGTTTTCACTCAAAATCTCACGATACATGGCCCCATTCATTCTTTCCTTTACACGGATCAGTCGTCCTGGTCCCTTTGCAGAAAAACAGCCCCAAAGCATGATGTTTCCACCCCCATGCTTCACAGTAGGTATGGTGTTCTTTGGATGCAACTCAGCATTCTTTGTCCTCCAAACACGACGAGTTGAGTTTTTACCAAAAAGTTATATTTTGGTTTCATCTGACCATATGGCATTCTCCGAATCTTCTTCTGGATCATCCAGATGCTCTCTAGCAAACTTCAGACGGGCCTGGACATGTACTGGCTTAAGCAGGAGGACACATCTGGCACTGCAGGATTTGAGTCCCTGGCGGCGTAGTGTGTTACTGATGGTAGGCTTTGTTACTTTGGTCCCAGCTCTCTGCAGGTCATTCACTAGGTCCCCCGTGTGGTTCTGGGATTTTTGCTCACCGTTCTTGTGATCATTTTGACCCCACGGGGTGAGATCTTGCGTGGAGCCCCAGATCGAGGGAGATTATCAGTGGTCTTGTATGTCTTCCATTTCGTAATAATTGCTCCCACAGTTGATTTCTTCAAACCAAGCTGCTTACCTATTGCAGATTCAGTCTTCCCAGCCTGGTGCAGGTCTACAATTTTGTTTCTGGTGTCCTTTGACAGCTCTTTGTTCTTGGCCGTAGTGGAGTTTGGAGTGTGACTGTTTGAGGTTGTGGACAGGTGTCTTTTATACTGATAACAAGTTCAAACAGGTGCCATTAATACAGGTAACGAGTGGAGGACAGAAGAGCCTCTTAAAGAAGAAGTTACAGGTCTGTGAGAGCCAGAAATCTTGCTTGTTTGTATGTGACCAAATACTTATTTTCCACCATCATTTGCAAATAAATTCATAAAAAATCCTACAATGTGATTTTCTGGATTTTTTCCCCCTCATTTTGTCTGTCATAGTTGAAGTGTACCTATGATGAAAATTACAGGCCTCTCTCATCTTTTTAAGTGGGAGAACTTGCACAATTGGTGGCTGACTAAATACTTTTTTGCCCCACTGTATATCTTATCTCAGGCATGCGTGCTTACTCCCCTCCTGTTCACCCTACGACTGCGTGGCCATTTTTGACTCCAACACAATCGTTAAGTTTGCTGATGACATGACGCTGGGGCCGAGCTCCCTGCCATCCAGGACCTCTATACCAGGCGGTATCAGTGGAAGGCCCTACAAATTCTCAAAGACCACTCAAGTCATAGATTGTTCTCTTTGCTACCGCACGACAAGAGGTACTGATTCACCAAGTCTGGAACCAACAGGAGCCTGAACTTCTTCTACCCACATAAGACTTCTAAATAGTTAGTCCGGGTAGCGATTTGGTTTCTGCCTTGACCCTTTTTGCACTAACTATGACTCCTCACAAACTGCTGCTACTGTTTATTATCTATCCTATTGTCTAGTCACTTTATTATTAGTTATAAGTACATATCTACCTCATTTACCCCGTACCCCTGTACATGGACTCGGTACTGGTACACTGTGTATATAGCCAAGTTACCAATACTCATTGTGTATTTATGATTACTTTTGTGTTGTTACTTTTTTATTTATCTACTTTCTTTCATTCTGCATTGTTGGAGAGGGCCCATAAGGAAGCATTTCACTGTTAGTCTACACCTGTTGTTTCTCTCTACATTGTTGGGGAGGGCCCGTAAGGAAGCATTTCACTGTTAGTCTACACCTGTTGTTTCTCTCTACATTGTTGGGGAGGGCCCGTAAGGAAGCATTTCACTGTTAGTCTACACCTGTTGTTTCTCTCTACATTGTTGGGGGGGGGGCGTAAGGAAGCATTTCACTGTTAGTCTACACCTGTTGTTTCTCTCTACATTGTTGGGGGGGGGCCTGTAAGGAAGCATTTCACTGTTAGTCTACACTTGTTGTTTCTCTCTACATTGTTGGGGAGGGCCCGTAAGGAAGCATTTCACTGTTAGTCTACACCTGTTGTTTCTCTCTACATTGTTGGGGGCGTAAGGAAGCATTTCACTGTTAGTTACACCTGTTGTTTCTCTCTACATTGTTGGGGAGGGCCCGTATAAGGAAGCATTTCACTGTTAGTCTACACCTGTTGTTTCTCTCTACATTGTTGGGGAGGGCCCGTAAGGAAGCATTTCACGGTTAGTCTACACCTGTTGTTTCTCTCTACATTGTTGGGGGGGTGCCGTAAGGAAGCATTTCACTGTTAGTCTACACCTGTTGTTTCTCTCTACATTGTTGGGGAGGGCCCGTAAGGAAGCATTTCACTGTTAGTCTACACCTGTTGTTTCTCTCTACATTGTTGGGGGGCCCGTAAGGAAGCATTTCACTGTTAGTCTACACCTGTTGTTTCTCTCTACATTGTTGGGGGGGGGGGGGGGGGGGGCCGTAGGGAAGCATTTCACTGTTAGTCTACACCTGTTGTTTCTCTCTACATTATTGGGGAGGGCCCGTAAGGAAGCATTTCACTGTTAGTCTACACCTGTTGTTTCTCTCTACATTGTTGGGGGGGGGGGCCCGTAAGGAAGCATTTCACTGTTAGTCTACACCTGTTGTTTCTCTCTACATTGTTGGGGAGGGCCCGTAAGGAAGCATTTCACTGTTAGTCTACACCTGTTGTTTCTCTTTACATTGTTGGGGAGGGCCCGTAAGGAAGCATTTCACTGTTAGTCTACACCTGTTGTTTCTCTCTACATTGTTGGGGAGGGCCCGTAAGGAAGCATTTTACTGTTAGTCTACACCTGTTGTTTCTCTCTACATTGTTGGGGGGGCCCGTAAGGAAGCATTTCACTGTTAGTCTACACCTGTTGTTTCTCTCTACATTGTTGGGGAGTGCCCGTAAGGAAGCATTTCACTGTTAGTCTACACCTGTTGTTTCTCTCTACATTTTTGGGGAGGGCCCGTAAGGAAGCATTTCACTGTTAGTCTACACCTGTTGTTCCTCTCTACATTGTTGGAGAGGGCCCGTAAGGAAGCATTTCACTGTTATTCTACACCTGTTGTTTCTCTCTACATTGTTGGGGAGGGCCCGTAAGGAAGCATTTCACTGTTAGTCTACACCTGTTGTTTCTCTCTACATTGTTGGGGAGGGCCCGTAAGGAAGCATTTTACTGTTAGTCTACACCTGTTGTTCTCTCTACATTGTTGGGGGGCCCGTAAGGAAGCATTTCACTGTTAGTCTACACCTGTTGTTTCTCTCTACATTGTTGGGGAGTGCCCGTAAGGAAGCATTTCACTGTTAGTCTACACCTGTTGTTTCTCTCTACATTGTTGGGGGGGTGCCGTAAGGAAGCATTTCACTGTTAGTCTACACCTGTTGTTTCTCTCTACATTGTTGGGGAGTGCCCGTAAGGAAGCATTTCACTGTTAGTCTACACCTGTTGTTTCTCTCTACATTTTTGGGGAGGGCCCGTAAGGAAGCATTTCACTGTTAGTCTACACCTGTTGTTTCTCTCTACATTGTTGGAGAGGGCCCGTAAGGAAGCATTTCACTGTTATTCTACACCTGTTGTTTCTCTCTACATTGTTGGGGGGCCCGTAAGGAAGCATTTCACTGTTAGTCTACACCTGTTGTTTCTCTCTACATTGTTGGGGGGGTGCCGTAAGGAAGCATTTCACTGTTAGTCTACACCTGTTGTTTCTCTCTACATTGTTGGGGGGGGGGGGGGGTGCCGTAAGGAAGCATTTCACTGTTAGTCTACACCTGTTGTTTCTCTCTACATTGTTGGGGAGGGCCCGTAAGGAAGCATTTCACTGTTAGTCTACACCTGTTGTTTCTCTCTACATTGTTGGGGAGGGCCCGTAAGGAAGCATTTCACTGTTAGTCTACACCTGTTGTTTCTCTCTACATTGTTGGGGAGGGCCCGTAAGGAAGCATTTCACTGTTAGTCTACACCTGTTGTTTCTCTCTACATTTTTGGGGAGGGCCCGTAAGGAAGCATTTCACTGTTAGTCTACACCTGTTGTTTCTCTCTACATTGTTGGAGAGGGCCCGTAAGGAAGCATTTCACTGTTATTCTACACCTGTTGTTTCTCTCTACATTGTTGGGGAGAGCCCGTAAGGAATCATTTCACTGTTAGTCTATACCTGTCGTTTCTCTCTACTTTGTTGGGGAGGGCCCGTAAGGAAGCATTTCACTGTTAGTCTACACCTGTTGTTTCTCTCTACATTATTGGGGAGGGCCCGTAAGGAAGCATTTCACTGTTAGTCTACACCTGTTGCTTCTCTCTACATTGTTGGGGAGGGCCCGTCTACACCTGTTGTTTCTCTCTACAGGAAGCATTTCACTGTTAGTCTACACCTGTTGTTTCTCTCTACATTGTTGGGGGGCCCGTAAGGAAGCATTTCACTGTTAGTCTACACCTGTTGTTTCTCTCTACATTGTTGGGGGGGGTGCCGTAAGGATGCATTTCACTGTTAGTCTACACCTGTTGTTTCTCTCTACATTGTTGGGGGGGTGCCCGTAAGGAAGCATTTCACTGTTAGTCTACACCTGTTGTTTCTCTCTACATTGTTGGGGGGGGGGGGCCCGTAAGGAAGCATTTCACTGTTAGTCTACACCTGTTGTTTCTCTCTACATTGTTGGGGGGGGGGGCCCGTAAGGAAGCATTTCACTGTTAGTCTACACCTGTTGTTTCTCTCTACATTGTTGGGTAGAAACGCCTCTTGGTGCTGCTACAGACTAAAGATAAAACAATTGACATACACATCAGCCAAAAGAGATATAGAAAAGCTTGAATATGATAGAGATGTGCCTTAACGTACATTTGCTATTGAATAATACACTTTATTTGTAAAATGTCATACAGACCACAACTATTATTATAAATAGTTATAAGAATATATAAAATTACAAAGAAATGTCAAACAAAAGCAGCATAGAATGACAAAAATGAACACAAACACATAGGAATAAGACTGTCAAGGCTCAGGAGAAGACCCAGATGCAGACAGTTTCGAAGTAACAAAAGTGTATTACAAAAACAGGGGGGCAGGCAAACAACAGGTCAAAGGGCAGGCAGAGGTCAGTAATCCAGATCAGAGTCCAAAGGTACAGAACGGCAGGCAGGCTCAGGGCAGGCAGAGGTCAGTAATCCAGATCAGAGTCAAAAGGTACAGAACGGCAGGCAGGCTCAGGGTCAAGGCAGGTAGAATGGATAACGGGGAAGATGGGCGACAGCTGTAGGAGGGGTGGAGACCAGCACAAACACGGGAGTGACAAAGATGTTAAAAAGAAAGACAAAAGCTAGCCAGACTAATTACAAGCCAAACTAAAAAGGTGAATCTTCACTTTGTGTGTAAAAAGGTCCCTGATATGGCGTGGTACGGCAAATGAGGACGATAAAGATGAGTTTGCGGAGGTACTGGATCAGTTTGATGCATATTGTTCACCTAAGAAGAACGAGACATATGAACGGTCTGTGTTTTGCTGTCGTATTCAACAGCAAGGTGAAAAGTTGATTTGAAATGACCTATGCTTCGAGATCAGATTGTGTTTGGTATAAATGACTCCAGAGTTAGAGAAAGATGGCTGCGGGGAAAGGGAGTTACATTGGGACACTGCAGTAAAAATATGTCAGGCGAATGAGCTGGGATAACGGCATATTAGGCATATTTAGTTCCACACCAGCAAGTACTGCTATGGAGGTGGAAAGAGCAGCAGTGGATTTTGTAGAGAAGGACACAAGGGGGCGCTATGAGCAAAGGAGCCCCAAGCAATATGACTTTCATCAAAGGATTCACAAGCAACATGATTGTATCAGGTGTGGCACCAGACCAGGAAGTGTACTGGTTTGGGAAATTTTGCTACAAGTGCAAGGGAAAAAATCATTTTGGAAAAATGTGTTTTGCAGAGGACAAGTATTGGAGACAAAATGTTCACATCATTGAAATGGAGGAGAATGAACAAACTGATTTGTTTGTGTACACTGTGGATTGCATGGAGGACGGGCAAGAACCATCACAGGTCCATACTGTAGCTAGTGACCACTGGGTTGTACCACAGGAGCTAAAGCCAACCTAATAAATATGAGGGATTTTCATGAGTTAAAGCACAAATCAGTCATCATGCAAAAGGCTGTGGCTCTCAAAGCGTACAATGACCAAGCAACTGAGACTAAAGGTTTGTGTCGGCTAACTGTAAAGGGGAAAACAAGAAGCCACACACTTATGTTTGTGATTGTACCAGAGGAGCATGATTTTCTTTTGGGGGATAAAGCATGTGGGTCGTTGGGACTGGCTAAGAGAGTGTACACCATTAATGACTGACTGGCTGCACAGGGTTCAACGGATGACAAGTAATCAAAATGGTGAGGAGATTGCTCAAAGATATTCTGATGTGTTCACAGGATTCGGAGCCTCTCATTCACTCTATTACCCTCACAGAGAATAGCCAAGTCAGTGATTCATGCACCACACAGAGTACCGGTGCCACTACGGAAGGATCTAAAGAAGGAGTTGGTAAGAATGGTGAAACTCGATGTGCTCGTGAAAACAGAGAAGCCGACAGACTGGGTAAATTCCATGTTGTGTGTTCGGAAAAGGAATGGAGATCTGAGAGTCTGTATGGACCCCAAGGACCTTAATAAATGTATCAAAAGGGAGACTGTTCAGATTCCTAAGAGGGAAGGGATATTGTGTGAAATGGCTGGCGCATATTATTTCTCCAGTTTGGATGCTTCAAATGGATTCTGGCAGATGAGGTTGGATGCAGCACCAAGCCTTGTACAGTCAATAACCCCTTTGGAAGATATTCCTTTAAGATGTCACCTTTTGGCATAATTTCTGCCCCTGAATTCACAAGGCCATGGATAGTGTCATTGAGGGGTTAGAGGGAGTGTATGTGGATGATTTTGGGGTCTGGGGGTCCACTATTCAGGAACACAATGAACGGTTGGAAAAGACTGCAGAAGGTTCAGAAGCATGATTTGAAGCTACATCGGGCTAAATGTCAGTTCTGTGTGAAGGAAAGCACAGAGGGTGTGCAGCCTGATCATGCAAAGGTCAAAGCGATGAAGGAGATGGCTAATCCCACACATAGGAAAGGCATTCAGCGTGTTTTGGGTATTGGTCAATTATTTGGGGAAGTTTGTACCAAATCTGTCAGCTAAAACAGTGAACTTAAGGACACTCCTCCAGGACAAGACATAGTTATTGTGGAACAGAGAACATGAGAGTGGAACAATGTAAAGAACATTTTGGCTGAAGAGCCAGTACTAACTTTTTTGAACTTGACAGGCCTACTAAGGTGTCCACGGATGCCTCTAAAGATGGCTTTGGAGCAGTGCTGCTTCAGGAGCATCAAGGTGTGTGGAAGCCTGTGGCTTACGAACCCGTTCTTTGACTGATGCTGCGAAGCAGATGCCCACTCAAGGGCTCCACCAGTGGTGGCCCAAATCAGCTTCAATCAGGAGTCTATGGAGGAGGTTGCCTTGCATGTGGAAATGGTCATGGAGTCACTTCCTGTTTCTGAGCAGCAACTAAGGAGAATAGCTGAGAGATCACAACAGATCCCATTCTTTGCAAGGTAATCCATAATCTGGAAAATGGCTGGCAAAAAGGCTCTTGTAAACAATACTTCCCACTATGCGCAGAGCTGTCAGGGGTCAATGGTGTGCTGTTGAAGAATAACAGAATGGTGATACCTACTTCAATGTGTAGGGAGATGCTAGAGAGAGTCCCTTTACTGGCCAAATATAAATTATGACATTGAGCAAATGGTGGGAAATTGTGACACGTCTCAAATTTCATATAGACAGCCCAATGAGCCCATGGTTATGGGAGAGGTACCCACCACAGCCTGGGAGAAGGTTGGAGTCAACTTGTTTCACTGCAATGGTGAGGACTGTTTGTTGACTATCGACTACTTGTCAAATTACCCTGAAATTCCACTCTTGTCCAGCACAACAGCAAAGTCTGTCATTTTGCACTTTTTGCATGGGATTCCCCTAGTGGTGGTTTCTGATAATGCACCTGATATTGCACCTAGGTTTAAGGTGTTTGCAGAGCATTATGAGTTCAGACATATAACCTCTAGTCTGCTATATCCTAAAAGTAATGGAAAGGCTGAAAAAGGTGTTTAAATCATGAGGAGAGACTTTAAAAAAGGCAGCACACAGTGGGACTGATCCATACTTGGCTTTGTCTTAAAGAGCAGCGCCCTTGGAATGTGGCCGGTCAACTGCTGAAGTCTTAAAAATGGGACGCAAGTTGCATTCCAGGTTGCCTAGTTTCTACCTGAATGACTGCCCTTTATGCTGTGAAAGCAAGACAAAAATTATACTATGACAAAACTGCTAGAGTGTTGTTACCGTTGGCAGCTCAGTATGTGGATCGAATTCGGGGTCAAGATCCAGATTCATGGGATAGAAAGGCTATTGGAGGTTGCGCCTCGGTCATATACAGTCAGGACAGAAGATGGGGCTGTGTATCGGCGCAGTAGACAAAATCTTTTGAGAACACAGGAGCCGTTTGAGGACACCAGCATACTGCCACTGGACACACAGGGAAAAGAAACGAGAACAAGTGGGGATGTGACAGAAGGTACTGGGAGTATGACAGAGTATGACAGAAGGTACTGGGACAGAAGCTTCGAACACAGTGCCTCAGACCCTGCGCAGGTCTGAGACGGCCAGCAGGCCTCCAGAAAAGATTGAATATTCAGTGGTGATGTTTAATGGACCAAACGCTGACTCATTGAGTTGTTGGGTTTTGTTTTGATATGTTCATGATTGACTATTTGAAAACAGAGATGAATTGATATTTGTGAATTTACATTGCTTGTTGATGAAATGTGTACATTTGTATAAAAAAATAACATATTAAAAAAAAGGAAAATGTATTGATGGGGTTCTGAGTGATGGTTTACGACACTCTTTTATGACTCCTGTGGTATATATGTGGCAATGGCGGAATAACATTCAAACTCGTTAACTATGATCAATGGTGTTAGTTGTCCTTGCTCGCTATGACAAAGTCATTTACAAAGAATAAAAATCTAGCTATTTCAAATTAGGCCTATATAGAGGCCTCAGAAATCATTCATAGGCAATTGTTTATTGTATAAAAGGGTCACAAAAAGGCACGTGCCACTGTCATATTTGTCAAATCACCAGAAGGACATTTTATATCATTCATATGACTTTGCTTAGGCCTTATACATGATTTGTGAAAGACGTAGCATATGTAGTGCTTATGAAGACTATATGAATGCTCTATAAACCCTTTATAAATCCTTGTTTGTTTAAAATGACAGGAGGCCCTACATTTGATACTACAAATAAGGTATGTCCAAAGAAGCTATTTAAAACATGAAAATCAAGTGTCTGGACCAGAATGAGAATTACTCAGCATGTGTTCTAAGTAACTTTTACCTAAAGGACCAAACCTACCGTAATTAGAATTGAATAAATAAATGCACATATAAATAGATAAAATGTTTCCCCACATAATTAAATAGATGAGCAAGGAAATAAAAAAAATACTGACTACAATGAATAAATTCTCTACATATCTGTATGTATTTAATTTAATCTGTATGTAGTTGATTTTCTTAATTTATATACTGATGCATTTTTTTCCTCCAATATGATGAGGGGGTGTCAATCAAAAGTCTGTGGGTGGTATCTAGCACACCATTGGTTGATCAATATCACAGCATGTTGCTCGACTGATTTGTCACCACCTATGTGAAATTAGCCACAATAGCCATTAGCAACAATAGTAGAAATAGTAGTCCTGCATTAAAACTGACGTAAACAGTTACAAATAGTGGAATCTATACATATTTGAACTGGATAATGCTTAACAAGTTGGAACTGTTGTTATATAAATTCAACAAAAGACGATTTGTTAATTTGACCAACAACAAAAAAATCACACTGTGGATGGATGTATTAGACTTCATAATTGCATTGGGGGCATACAGGGTAGCCTAGTGGTTAGAGTGTTGGACTAGTAACCGGAAGGTTGCAAGTTCAAATCCCCGAGCTGACAAGGTACAAATCTGTTGTTCTGCCCCTGAACAGGCAGTTAACTCACTGTTCCTAGGCTGTCATTGAAAATAAGAATTTGTTCTTAACTGACTTGCCTAGTTAAATAAAGGTTAAAAAAAATAAAAATACTGTGCAGCCTTCCCTATGGATCTTGGGTCAATTAAATGTTCATAACTGTGAAGAGTTAACACAAATATTGTCGTAGAAATATTCTATGGCATCAATTTTTATTTTTTTGTGGGAGAAATATATATTTCACCCAATTTTTTTGTTAATACATCCATCATAAAATGTGTCGCTCCCCCAACCAGATACTGGTTTGTTGCCTCAAGGCAACAATGTCTGAAACACCAAGGTTTTCTAGAGTACATATGATAAGTGGAATAAGGAAAACTAGCAATATATGCATTAGAAAAAGTTTTATTTTGACAAAACATCAACCACAAATAGTTCCAACCAATCACAATTAGAAGCTTTAAAGTCAAAACAGCAAACAATCAAATAAACAAACTACTACTAATTACAACTAACACCTCATGTATAAATGTTTCTCACATTTCATATCAACATATAAACTAACATCCACATGACTGTGTTTGTGTGTGTGTGTGTGGAGGGGTTAGCCTGTGTGTTTATATGTTTATATGTGTGAGTTTCAGCGTGTCTGAACGTGTGTTTGTGTGGGTTGTTGTTTGAATCAGTGTTTCTCTTTTTGACAAAGCAAACTCCGATTTCCTATTCTGTGTAGAACCTCAGGAAGCAGTTGCTGGTGGATGTGAAACAGAGGTGGACATTTCCAGCACTTGGCTTTTGGTGTACCTGTGCACCCTGGTACCTTGCAACTCCCCTTTGCTTCAGCCATAATCATCCAGTGGGCTGTGGCATCCAGGCGCACATCAGGGACTGGCATTGGAGCAGCGGGCCCTTTTCTCCTCTTCTCCTCATACTCACCAGCAATTGTGGAACTGGGTTAGCGCATACTGCGCCCGGCCCGCCACAGGAGTCTCTGGTGCGCGATGAGACAAGCATATCCCTACCAGCCAACCCCTCCCTAGGCCAATTGTGCGTCGCCCCACGGACCTCCCGGTCGTTACGACAGAGCCTGGGTGCGAACCCAGAGTGGCACAGCTGGCGCTGCAGTACAGCGCCCTTAACCACTGCGCCACCCAGGAGGCCCTACAGGTAACTTTTGAAATATTTTCTAGAGACTTTGAGCAAATTGGAAGCTGTTTTTTTCTGGATCAAACGCACCAAATAAATGGACATTTTGGATATATATGGGCGGAATTAATCGAACAAAAGGACCATTTGTGATGTTTATGGGACATGTTGGAGTGCCAACAAAAGAAGCTCGTCAAAGGTAAGGCATGTTTTATATTTTATTCCTGCATTTTGTGTAGCGCCTGCAGGGTTGAAATATGCTACTCTTTGTTTACTGCTGTGCCATCATCAAATAATAGCTTCTTATGCTTTTGCCGAAAAGCTTTTTGAAATCTGACATGTTGGCTGGATTCACAACGCGTGTAGCTTTAATTTGCTATCTTGCATGTGTGATTTAATGAAAGTTTGAATTTTATAGTATTTTATTTGCTATCTTGCATGTGTGATTTAATGAAAGTTTGAATTTTCCCTGGCATTTGGCCAAGTGGGACATTTGTGTCCCCTTATCCCAGATAGCTTAAGTTAGTTAAAATAGAATTAGTGAAACTGTTAAAAAAAATACTATATGGCATATTAAATATATTACGCTATTGTTATCATTTCGCATCAACTCAACTCGCCATGTTTGGAGGAGGAGGAATGCTGCCTATGACCCCAAGAACACCATCCCCACCGTCAAACATGGAGGTGGAAACATTATGCTTTGGGCGTGTTTTTCTGCTAAGGGGACATGACATCTTCACCACATCAAAGGGATAATGGACGGGGCCATGTACCGTTAAATCTTGGGTGAGAACCTCGTTCCCTCAGCCAGGGCATTGAAATGGGTTGTGGATGGGTATTCCAGCATGACAATGACCCAAAACACACGGCCAAGGCAATAAAGGAGTGGCTCAAGAAGAAACACATTAAAGTCCTGGAGTGGCCTAGCCAGTCTCGAGACCTTAATCCCATAGAAAATCTGTGGAGGGAGCTGAAGGTTCGAGTTGCCAAACATCAGCCTCGAAACCTTAATGACTTGGAGAAGATCTGCAAAGAGTAGTGTGACAAAATCCCTCCTGAAATGTGTGCAAACCTGGTGGCCAACTACAAGAAACGTCTGACCTCTGTGATTGCCAACAAGGGTTTTGCCACCATGTTTTGCAGAGGGGTCAAATACTTATTTCCCACATTAAAATGCAAATCAATTTCTAACATTTTTGACATGCGTTTTTCTGGATGTTTTTGTTGTTATTCTTTAAAAAAATGTTTACCCCCCTTTCTCCCCAATTTCGTTGTATCCAATTGTTAGTAGTTACTATCTTGTCTCATCGCTACAACTCCCGTACGGGCTCGGGAGAGACCCGAGGGTCGAAATCCATGCGTCCTCCGAAACACAACCCAGCCAAGCCGAACTGCTTCTTAACACAGTGCGCATCCAACCCGGAAGCCAGCCGCACCAATGTGTCGGAGGAAACACCGTGCACCTGGCGACCTGGTTAGCGTGCACTGCGCCAGGCACGCCACAGGAGTCGCTAGTGCGCGATGAGACAAGGATATCCCTACTGGCCAACCCGGACGACACTAGGCCACTAGGCCGACACTAGGCCAATTGTGCATCGCCCCATGGACCTCCCGGTCGTGGCCGGCTGCGACAGAGTCTGGTGGCGAACCCAGAGTCTCTGGTGGCACAGCTAGCACTGCGATGCAGTGCCCTAGACCACTGCGCCACCCGGGAGGCCCTTTTTTGTTGTTATTCTGTCTCTCACTGTTCAAATAAACCTACCATTAAAATTATAGACTGATTATTTCTTTGTCAGTGGGCAAACGTACAAAATCAGCAGGGGAACAAATACTTTTTTCCCTCACTGTAAGTGTATGTAAACCTCCGACTTCAACTGTATATCCTACCAATGGGACATTAAAAACTGTAACATCTTATGTTTCCCTGAGTCGTGGCTGAACGACAAAATTAATAACATACAGCTGGCAGGTTATACACTAATCGGCAGGATAGAACAGCAGCTTCTGGTAGGACACAGGGCGGGAGCCTATGCATATTTGTAAACAACAGCTGGTGCACAATATCTAAGAAAGTCTCAAGGTTTTGCTCACCTGAGGTAGAGTATCTCATGATAAGCTATCTACCCGGGAGAGTTTATCTGTATTTTTCGTAGCTGTCTACATACCACCACAGACCGATGCTGGCACTAAAACAACACTCAATGACCGGTATATTGCTCTAAGCAAACAGGAAAACGCTCATCCAGAGGTGGAGCTCCTAGTGGCCGGGGACTTTAATGCAGGGAAACTTAAATCAGTTTTACCTCATTTTTATCAGAATGTTAAATGTGCAACCAGAGGGAAAAAAAACTCTAGACCACCTTTACTACACACACAGAGATGCATACAAAGCTCTCCCTCGCCCTCCATTTGGCAAATCTGACCATAAGTCTATCCTCCTGATTCCTGTTTACAACCAAAAATTAAAGCAGGAAGCACCAGTGACTCGGTCTCTAAAAACAAGTGGTCAGATGAAGCAGATGTTAACCTACGTGATTGTTTTTCACTCATGTCTGAGTCTGTAGCACAGACGGGAACATGTTCCGGAATTCTTCCAATGGCATTGAGGACACCACATCAGTCACTGGCTTCATCAGTAAGTGACCCTAAACACCTCACTCTGCAACTGGCTCCGCCCCCAGGTGGTAAGGGTAGGTAACAACACATCTGCCACACTGATCCTCAACACGGGGCCCCTCAGGGATGCGTGCTCAGTCCCCTCCTGTACTCCCTGTTCACTCATGACTGCACGGCCAGGCACGACTCCAACACCATCATTAAGTTTGTTGATGGCACAACAGAAACCTGACCATGTGGTGCAAGGACAACAACCTCAACCTGATCAAGACAAAGGAATTGATTGTGGACTACTGGAAAAGGAGGACCGAGCACAACAGCCGGTGCACGATATCTAAGGAAGTCTCAACTTGAAGCTCCTAAGTGGAGCAGGTTGAGAGCTTCAAGTTCCTTGACGTCCACATCACCAACAAACTAACATGGTCCAAGCACACCAAGACAGTCGTGAAAAGGGCACGACAAAACCTATTCCTCCTCAGGAGACAGAAAAGATTTGGCATGGGTCCTCAGATCCTCAAAAGGTTCTACAGCTGCACCATCGAGAGCATCCTGACTGCTTGCATCACTGCCTGGTATGGCAACTGCTCGGCCTCCAACCGCAAGGCACTACAGAAGGTAGTACCTACGGCCCAGTACATCACTGGGGCTTCCTGCCAACCAGGACCTCTATACCAGGCGGTGTCAGAGGAAGGCCCTAAAAATTGTCAAAGACTCCAGCCACCCTAGTCATAGACTGTTCTCTCTGCTACCGCACAGCAAGCAATACCGGAGCGCCAAGTCTACATCCAAGAGGCTTCTAAACAGCTTCTACCCTCAAGCCATAAGACTACTGAACATCTAATTAAATGGCTACCCAGATTATTTGAATTGCCCCCCCCTTCTACGTTGCTGCTACTCTCTGTTATTATCTATGCATAGTCACTTTAATAACTCTACATGCATGTACATATTACCTCGACACCAGTGCCCCCACACTTCGACTCTGTACCGGCACCCCCTGTATATAGCCCCACTATTGTTATTTATTTCTGCTCTTTAATTATTTGTTATTCTTATCTTTTTTTGAGGGGAGGGGCTATTTTCTTAAAACTGCATTGTTGGTTTAGGGCTAGTAAGTAAGCATTTCACTGTTGTTTTCGACTCATGTGACAAATACAATTTGATTTGATTTGCTGTGATACACCAGCAATTTCTGCCTTCAATCATTTGAGTAGGCTAGACTCAGAATAGGCCTACTGTAATGCCATGTCGGATATGTGGGTTTAAACACTTTGTGGACTAAATGTGTCATTACACTGTGCATGTTGTAAAAAATGTTGTAAAAAAAAATGTTTTCTTCATATTTCTATTTCTCATTTTAGCCATTTAGCAGACACCCTTATCCAGAGCGATTTACAGTAGTGAATGCATACATTTTCATACTATTTTGTACTGGTGTCCCGTGGGATAAGTGTTTAGCACCATCCATGTTGCGATGATACTTAAACCCTTACTTATACCTAGTTTTAACATGTATCCTTTGTCCTGCACATTGTGTTTAAGCCCACATTTTTAGACAGGTGTACATTATTAAAAAGATGCATTGTGATCTGACTGTGATCAGATCCTATAGGTGTAAATGGACAAGATCAGGACGAAAGACACATTACATTTACATTTAAGTCATTTAGCAGACGCTCTTATCCAGAGCGACTTACAAATTGGTGCGTTCACCTTAAGACATCCAGTGGAACAGCCACTTTACAATAGTGCATCTAAATCTTTTAAGGGGGGGGTGAGAAGGATTACTTTATCCTATCCTAGGTATTCCTGAAAGAGGTGGGGTTTCAGGTGTCTCCGGAAGGTGGTGATTGACTCCGCTGTCCTGGCGTCGTGAGGAGTTTGTTCCACCATTGGGGGCCAGAGCAGCGAACAGTTTTGACTGGGCTGCGCGGGAACTGTACTTCCTCAGTGGTAGGGAGGCGAGCAGGCCAGAGGTGGATGAACGCAGTGCCCTTGTTTGGGTGTAGGGCCTGATCAGAGCCTGGAGGTACTGAGGTGCCGTTCCCCTCACAGCTCCGTAGGCAAGCACCATGGTCTTGTAGCGGATGCGAGCTTCAACTGGAAGCCAGTGGAGAGAGCGGAGGAGCGGGGTGACGTGAGAGAACTTGGGAAGGTTGAACACCAGACGGGCTGCGGCGTTCTGGATGAGTTGTAGGGGTTTAATGGCACAGGCAGGGAGCCCAGCCAACAGCGAGTTGCAGTAATCCAGACGGGAGATGACAAGTGCCTGGATTAGGACCTGCGCCGCTTCCTGTGTGAGGCAGGGTCGTACTCTGCGGATGTTGTAGAGCATGAACCTACAAGAACGGGCCACCGCCTTGATGTTAGTTGACTAGTTAGTTTAGTTAGCTAACACATGTTAGAGGCAAGGTATACAGGGCCTAAATACATTTTTGTCACAAGGTTTTGTGATGTGTTCTAATGTGGCTTTGCTTAGTGGCTCAAACATCCTGCAATAAATGTTGTTAAATTGGTAATAATAATGTTTTGCTTAATTTTTTTTTTAAAGTACTTAGTGAACGAAATGAGTCATTACACTGTGCATGCTTTTTTTTAAAAATTATGTGTTATAATATGGCTCTACTTCGTGGCTCAAACATTTTTTTCTTATGTGTTTTACGGATTACGTAATCCAAAAGTAACTGAAAATAATCCGATTACATTACTGAGTAAAAAATTGCCTTCACTCAGTAACAGCCTGCTTACTGCCTGATTGTTAGCAGCAGCAGACCAGTGAAAATATATACGCAATGGCGGCCGTGGTGCAATTTAGAAGTAGCCGTCTGGGCTGGCAGCCTTGCGAGGGTTAACACGCTTAAAATGTCTTACTCACGTCGGCCACAGAGAACAAGAGCCCACAGTCCTTGGGAGCGGGCCGTGTCGGTGGCACTGTGTTAACCTCAAAGCGGGCAAAGGTGTTTAGCTTGCCCGGGAGCAAGATGTCGGTGTCCGCGACGTGGCTGGTTTTCCCTTTGTAATCTGTGATTATCTGTAGACCCTGTCTCGTGTCTGAGCCGTTATACTATCACTCCACTTTATCTCTGTACTGATATTTGCCTGTTTGATTGACTTACGGAGGGAATAACTACACTGTTGGTATTCAACCATATTCCCAGTCACCTTGCCATGGTTAAATGTGATGGTTTGCACTTTCAGTTTTGCACAAATGATGCCATCTATCTACGGTTTGTGGTTTGGGTAGGTTGTAATAGTAACAGTGGGAACAACATCCCCTACACACTTCCTGATCAACTCAGTCACCGTGTCTGTGTATACGTCAATGTTATTCTCAGAGGCAACCCGGAACATATCCGGAACATATCCCAGTCCGCGTGATCAAAACAATCTTTTAGCATGGATTCCAATTGGTCACACCAGCGTTGAATATACCTTAGCATGGGTACTTTTTGTTTGAGTTTCTGCCTATAGGATGGAAGGAGCAGAATGGAGTCGTAGTCTGATTTGCCGAAGGGAGGGCCTTGTAGCCATCCCGGAAGGGGGAGTAACAATGGCCCAGAGTTTTTGAAGCTGAATACTACAGGCAATGTGTTGATAGAACTTCGGTAGCGTTTTTCTCAGATATGGTTTGTTAAAATCCCCAGCTACAATGAAATGCGGCCTCAGGATATGTGGTTTCCAGTTTGCACAAAGTCCAGCGTAATTCCTTGGTGGCCGTCGTGGTATCGGCTTGAGGGGGAATATACACAGCTGGGACTATAACCGAAGAGAATTCTCATGGGAGATAATACGGTTGGCATTTGATTGTGAAGTATTCTAGGTTGGGTGAACAAAAGGACTTGAGTTCCTGTTTATGTTATCATAATCACACCATGAGTAGTTAATCATGAAACATACACCCTCTGCCATTCTTCTTCCCGCAGAGTTCTTTATTCCGGTCTGTGCGATGTACTGAGAACCCAGCTGGCTGTATGGACGGGGACTGTATATCTGGAGAGAGCTATGACTCCGTGAAACAGAGTATGTTTCAGTCCCTGATGTCTATCTGGAAGGAGATCCGCCCCTGAGCTTGTCTACTTCATTGTCCAGGGACTGAACATTAGTGAGAATACTTTATACGCAATTTACCTCTGCGTTTTCATGGTTTGTGCTACTCTTAAACCATGGCGAGAGATTCTAGATGTTTAGCGCATGCGCAATAAGATTTATGACTGTGGCACCAGACATATCAGATCAGATAAGATATCCACCAGTCCTGAGGGAGAGGGATATAATATTGCCTGTAAGTAATTAGTTCTCTAAAAAGGGCACATCGCGCACCACTCCCCAGCATTCTTCTTGCCAATGTCCAGTCTCTTGACAACAAGGTTGACGAAATCCGAGCAAGAGTAGCATTCCAGAGGGACATCAGAGACTGCAACGTTCTCTGCTTCACAGAAACATGGCTTACTGGGAAGACGCTATCCGAGGCGGTGCAGCCAACGGGTTTCTCCACGCATCGCGCCGACAGAAACAAACATCTTTCTGGTAAGAAGAGTGGCGGGGGCGTATGCCTCATGACTAACGAGACATGGTGTGATGAAGGAAACATACAGGAACTCAAATCCTTCTGTTCACCTGATTTAGAATTCCTCACAATCAAATGTAGACCGCATTATCTTCCAAGAGAATTCTCCTCGATTATAATCACAGCCGTATATATCCCCCCCAAGCAGACACATCGATGGCTCTGAACGAACTTTATTTAACTCTTTGCAAACTGGAAACCATTTATCCGGAGGCTGCATTCATTGTAGCTGGGGATTTTAACAAAGCTAATCTGAAAACAAGACTCCCTAAATTTTACCAGCATATCGATTGCGCAACCAGGGGTGGTAAAACCTTGGATCATTGTTACTCTAACTTCCGCGACGCATATAAGGCCCTGCCCCGCCCCCCTTTCGGAAAAGCTGACCACGACTCCATTTTGCTGATCCCTGCCTACAGGCAGAAACTAAAACAAGAGGCTCCCACACTGAGGTCTGTCCAACGCTGGTCAGACCAAGCTGACTCCACACTCCAAGACTGCTTCCATCACGTGGACTGGGACATGTTTCGTATTGCGTCAGATGGAAATATTGACGAATACGCTGATTCGGTGTGCGAGTTCATTAGAACGTGCGTCGAAGATGTCGTTCCCATAGCAACGATAAAAACATTCCCAAACCAGAAACCGTGGATTGATGGCAGCATTCGCGTGAAACTGAAAGCGCGAACCACTGCTTTTAATCAGGGCAAGGTGTCTGGTAATATGTCCGAATATAAACAATGCAGCTATTCCCTCCGCAAGGCTATTAAACAAGCTAAGCGTCAGTACAGAGACAAAGTGGAATCTCAATTCAATGGCTCAGACACAAGAGGCATGTGGCAGGGTCTACAGTCAATCACGGACTACAAGAAGAAACCCAGCCCAGTCACGGACCAGGATGTCTTGCTCCCAGGCAGACTAAATCACTTTTTGCCCGCTTTGAGGACAATACAGTGCCACTGACACGGCCTGCAACGAAAACATGCGGTCTCTCCTTCACTGCAGGCGAGGTGAGTAAGACATTTAAACGTGTTAACCCTCGCAAGGCTGCAGGCCCAGACGGCATCCCCAGCCGCGCCCTCAGAGCATGCGCAGACCAGCTGGCCGGTGTGTTTACGGACATATTCAATCAATCCCTATACCAGTCTGCTGTTCCCACATGCTTCAAGAGGGCCACCATTGTTCCTGTTCCCAAGAAAGCTAAGGTAACTGAGCTAAACGACTACCGCCCGTAGCACTCACTTCCGTCATCATGAAGTGCTTTGAGAGACTAGTCAAGGACCATATCACCTCCACCCTACCTGACACCCTAGACCCACTCCAATTTGCTTACCGCCCAAATAGGTCCACAGACGATGCAATCTCAACCACACTGCACACTGCCCTAACCCACCTGGACAAGAGGAATACCTATGTGAGAATGCTGTTCATCGACTACAGCTCGGCATTCAATACCATAGTACCCTCCAAGCTCGTCATCAAGCTCGAGACCCTGGGTCTCGACCCCGCCCTGTGCAACTGGGTACTGGACTTCCTGACGGGCCGCCCACAGGTGGTGAGGGTAGGCAACAACATCTCCTCCCGCTGATCCTCAACACGGGGCCCCACAAGGGTGCGTTCTGAGCCCTCTCCTGTACTCCCTGTTCACCCACGACTGCGTGGCCATGCACGCCTCCAACTCAATCATCAAGTTTGCGGACGACACAACAGTGGTAGGCTTGATTACCAACAACGACGAGACGGCCTACAGGGAGGAGGTGAGGGCCCTCGGAGTGTGGTGTCAGGAAAATAACCTCACACTCAACGTCAACAAAACTAAGGAGATGATTGTGGACTTCAGGAAACAGCAGAGGGAACACCCCCCTATCCACATCGATGGATCAGTAGTGGAGAGGGTAGCAAGTTTTAAGTTCCTCGGCATACACATCACAGACAAACTGAATTGGTCCACTCACACTGACAGCGTCGTGAAGAAGGCGCAGCAGCGCCTCTTCAACCTCAGGAGGCTGAAGAAATTCGGCTTGTCACCAAAAGCACTCACAAACTTCTACAGATGCACAATCGAGAGCATCGTGGTGGGCTGTATCACCGCCTGGTACGGCAACTGCTCCGCCCTCAACCGTAAGGCTCTCCAGAGGGTAGTGAGGTCTGCACAACGCATCACCGGGGGCAAACTACCTGCCCTCCAGGACACCTACACCACCCGATGTTACAGGAAGGCCATAAAGATCATCAAGGACATCAACCACCGAACCACTGCCTGTTCACCCCGCTATCATCCAGAAGGCGAGGTCAGTACAGGTGCATCAAAGCTGGGACCGAGAGACTGAAAAACAGCTTCTATCTCAAGGCCATCAGACTGTTAAACAGCAATCACTAACATTGAGTGGCTGCTGCCAACACACTGTCATTGACACTGACCCAACTCCAGCCACTTTAATAATGGGAATTGATGGGAAATTATGTAAATATATCACTAGCCACTTTAAACAATGCTACCTTATATAATGTTACTTACCCTACACTATTCATCTCATATGCATATGTATATACTGTACTCTAGATCATCGACTGCATTCTTATGTCACTAGCCACTTTAACTATGCCACTTTGTTTACTTTGTCTACATACTCATCTCATATGTATATACTGTACTCGATACCATCTACTGTATGCTGCTCTGTACCATCACTCATTCATATATCCTTATGTACATATTCCTTATCCCCTTACACTGTGTATAAGACAGTAGTTTTGGAATTGTTAGTTAGATTACTTGTTGGTTATCACTGCATTGTCGGAACTAGAAGCACAAGCATTTCGCTACACTCGCATTAACATCTGCTAACCATGTGTATGTGACAAATAAAATTTGATTTGATTTTGATTTAATTAGTTCTCTCTCGAGCGAGATGCTTATACATATACTGCTGTAAATGTGTATGCTGTTATTTGAAAATCCTTGTATAGATGCTATGCCATTCATTCCTGTGTAGATATTCCTATTGCATCTTGTATATTTGTTCTTACCTGAAAGATTTCTGTGTGTGTGTGTGTGTGTGTGTGTGTGTTTGAATACTAAATCAAATTGTATTGGTCATATCCACGTGTTTAGCAGATGTTATTGCGGGTGTAGCGAAATGCTTGTGTTTCTAGCGCCAACAGTGCAGTAATATCTAACATGTAATATCTAAAAATGTCCCAACATATACCCAATACATACAAATCTAAGTAAGGAATGGAATTAAGAATATATAAATATATGGTCGCGCAATGTCAGAGCGGCATAGACTATAGTATAGTAGTATACTATAGTGTGTGGTGGTGATGAAAATAAGTCCTGGACTAAGAAGCATCTGTACTGTTCTTTCCGGACAGTCTATAGCGAGTCAGAACCAATTATATCACATTAAGTATTAGCGGGTGAAGGCATTCACAGCCGAACGCTCAAACGGCTCTAGCTAGGCATTTTTACAATAGGTAAGGCTGTACCAGTGGAGGCTCCTCATAGGAGGAAGGGGCCATACTCTTCAGTGAATTTCAGAAAAATCCAAATAGTGAAACAAAAAAAGGTATCCTTTTTAGATAAAACTATACTAAAATATATTCACTTCACCAAATAATTGATTAAAATACCCACTTTGGCACAACAGCACTCTGTTGGTGTAGCTGGAGGACAGCTTGCTTCCATCCTCCTCTGGGTACATTGACTTCAATACAGAACCTATGAGGCTCATGGTTCTCACCCCCTTCCATAGACTTACACAGTAATTATGACAACTTCCAGAGGACATCCTCCAACCTATCAGAGCTCTTGCTGCATGAAACAACATCTTGTCCACCTAATCAAAGGATCATAGAAAGAATCTAGAACTGAAACCATAAGCTACAGCTAGCTAGCACTGCATAAAATGTGGTGAGTAGTTGACTCCAAGAAAGAGACAATAGTTGAAGGAGTAGCAGGTGTAGCAAGAGAGAGAGAGAGATATAGTTAGTTTTTTCCCCTTCACTTACTTAGCTAGCGAATGCCGCTAGCTAGCTAGTTTAGCCTACTCAAACACCCGCCTCAAGCAGAGAGGGGTGCTATGTTAGCTAGCTGGCTATCCAACACTGGAATGCCTCCAAGTCAAGGTAAGCTTTTGGTATTATTATTATTTTTTGCCACTGGAGCACTGTACTGCATGATTGTAGCGGGTTTACTAGCCCGTTAGTTCTAGTAGCTATGTTGACTATGATGTCAACTAATTTGGTGACAACGATGTAGGCTGTGTGTAGAGGTTATGATATGAGGTTTGGCTTGGAAAGGTCTTTACACCGAGCAAAGTGATGATGCTGTTTGTATGTGGTATGTGGCTGCTATGAAAGTGAACTGTGTTTACGCGTGATCATGGGTGTATTTCTTCTGTTGAAAAACTTTTCTTAAAATGGAAGCAAAATGAAAGGAGATAAACATACCTGAATTTGTCCAATACAAACTGTCATTTGCAACTGTTGGACTCATGATTACACCCTATACTGTTTTGCTAGCACAGACTGGAATATGCTCCGGGGTTCATCAAATGGCATTGCGGAGTATACCACCTCAGTCATCGGCTTCATCAATAAGTGCATTGATGACTTCGTCCCCACGTGACCGTACGTACATATCCCAACCAGAAGCCATGGATTACAGGCAACATACGCATAGAGCTAAAGATTAGAGCTGTGACTTTCAAGGAGTGGAACACTAATCCGGACGCTTATAAGAAATCCCGGTATGCCCTCAGACGAACCATCAAACAAGCAAAGCGCCAACACAGGATTAAGATTGAATCCTACTACACGCTCATAAGAGGTGGCAGGGCTTGAAAACTATTAAAGGACTACAAGTACAACATGAACCTGCATCTCCAGAGCTGGAGCAACCATCTGTGTCCTTGACTCCAAAATTAGAGCAATCCCTTGAGCCTCAATCTGAAACACTGGAGCAACCACTTTCTTCCTCCACTCCAGAAAAAGTGAAAAGGGTATCAAAACGTTACAAGAAAAAACGAGAACTAAAGAAGAACATTCTCCAATTGGAAATGCAACTAAAATAATCACAACTGAAAAGCAACAAATTACAAAAGGGCATGCAAAGGTCAAATAAATTCAAACGCAAGAAAATGTCTTTAGTGAGGAATACACAGGTCATTGCATTTCTCAGTAGAGATGAAAATAGTCACCTTCTCTCAGGGAAGAGTGACACTGTCACGCAAAAGGTGGTTCAGAGGCACATGCTCATGAAATCTCTGAAAGAACTCCATGCAGAGTACAATTCAGAGGTGGATGGGACAATCTCGCTGTCATACAGACCGTTTTTACGACTGCGGCCATTTTACATTACAGAGCCGAAGAAAAAAGATTTTGCTAAAAGAAAAATACAATTGCTGCTACTAATAATAGTTCATAGGATCATCATTGTTATTGCTGAAGAAATCAGATTTAACCAATATTTGTGGGCCGTAGTGATATGTCATTCAGGGTAACAAATATTGTCATACAGTATAACACCAGTATTTTATCGTATTTTAATATTTGTTTTGTTGACTCAGAGAGACAAAAACAAATCTCAAAGGATGAAGTGAAAGATATTTTCATAGATTTTAGCATTTTATTCAGTGTAGGCAGGAAGTTTTGTAAAAAAAAACTTCAACAAATTTTGAGATGTAGCTGTGACACATCAAATATGTGGTATAGGTGAAAAAAAGCCTTTTAGGTCATTTTAGGTAATTGGAATTGCAGTTTTATTTTTGTGCTACTTTGAAATTATGGCAAGAACAGCTCAAATAAGCAAAGAGAAATGACAGTCCATCATTACGTTAAGACATGAAGGCAGTCGCAAAAATCCATCAAGCACTATGATGAAACTGGCTCTCATGAGGACCGCCACAGGAAAGGAAGACCCAGAGTTACCTCTGCTGCAGAGGATAACTTTAGAGTTAACTGCACCTCAGATTTCAGCCCAAATAAACGCTTCAGAGTTCAAGTAACAGACACATCTCAACATCAACTTTTCAGAGGAGACTGCATGAATCAGGTCTTCGTGGTCAAATTGCTGCAAAGAAACCACTACTAAAGGACACCAATAAGAAGAAGAGACTTGCTTGGGCCAAGAAACACGAGCAATGGTCATTAGACCAGTGGAACTCTGTCCTTCGGTCTGATTAGTCCAAATGTGAGATTTTTGGTTGAGAGAATGCCAAGAGTGTGCAAAGCTGTCATGAAGGCAAAGGGAACTTTGAAGAATCTCAAATATAAAATACATTTTGATTTGTTTAACACTGTTTTGGTTACTGGGTCAAAGAAGTATAAGGTTTTCAAAGTTCTTGAAATTGTACGCATTGACTGGCCTTCATGTCTTAAAGTAATGATGGACTGTCATTTCTCTTTGCTTATTTGAGCTGTTCTTGCCATAATATGGACTTGGTATTTTACCAAATAGGCCATCTTCTGTATACCCACCCCTACATTGTCACAACACAACTGATTGGCTCAAATGCATTAAGAAGGAAAGAAATTCCACAAATTAACTTTTAAAGCACACCTGTTAATTGAAATGCATTCCAGGTGACTACCTTCATGAAGCTGGTTGAGAGAATGCCAAGAGTGTGCAAAGCTGTCATCAAGGCAAAGGGTAGATACTTTGAAGAATCTCATATAAAATATATTTTGACCGTACGTACATATCCCAACCAGAAGCCATGGATTACAGGCAACATACACATAGAGCATTGTTTAACACTTTTTTTGGTTACTACATGATTCCATGTGTTATTTCATAGCTGTGATGTCTTCTCTATTATTCTACAATGTAGAAAATAGTAAAAATAAAGAAAACCTCTGGAATGAGTAGGTGTGTCCAAACGTTTGATTGCTCCTGTTTGTAAATACAGTGTTATTCATTTTTTTATACATTTGCAAAAAAAAAAAAAAATGTTTTTGCTTTCTCATTATGGGCTATTTATTGTGTAGATTGCTAGGTATTTTTTTTTTAGAATAAGGCCATTACGCTACAAAATGTGGAAAAAGTCAGGGTGTCTGAATACTTTCTGAAGGCACTGTATACTGCAGCTATTAAAGTAATTCTAAGTGTATATTGTGTAATAAGCTGTTAGTAGCCCATGTGCCTCACCCTAATAATTTGGTCCCTTTTCCTCTCATAACTTAGCCTACTGTTCTGACTTGGTGGTGCACATGTAGCCTATAGCCTGTTCCAGACAAATATCATCATCGAATATTGTAAGAGCTTTTATTGTCTGTTTATATGCCCCCTTTATTTATCCTACGGTTCTGACTTGGTGTACAGGGAGAACACTGTAAAGAATGGCCCATGTTCTGAATTATGTCGCTGTGCACAAGGCTCCGCTGATAGCCAGGTGTAGCAGTGTTGGGCATGCGGTTGGGATTCTGCTGTTGGGACAGCTATATGTAGTAGAGGTCGACCGATTATGATTTTTCAACGCCGATACCGATTATTGGAGGACCAAAAAAGCTGATGCCGATTAATCAGCCGATTTTTTAAAATATTTTTTATTTGTAATAATGACAATTACAACAATACTGAATTAACACTTATTTTAACTTAATATAAAACATCAATACAATCAATTTAGCCTCAAATAAATAATGAAACATGTTCAATTTGGTTTAAATAATGCTTAAAACAAAGTGTTGGAGAAGAAAGTAATATGTGCCATGTCAAAATATGTGCCATGTAAAATATGTGCCATGTAAAAAAGCTAACGTTTAAGTTCCTTACTCAGAACATGAGAACATATGATGGTGGTTGGTGGTTCCTTTTAACATGAGACTTCAATATTCCAAGGTAAGAGGTTTCAGGTTGTAGTTAATATAGTATTTATAGGACTATTTCTCTCTATACCATTTGTATTTCATATACCTTTGACTATTGGATGTTCTTATAGGCACTATAGTATTGCCAGTGTAAGAGTATAGCTTCCGTCCCCCTCCTCGCCCCTACCTGGGCTCGAACCAGGAACACATTGACAACAGCCACACTCGAAGCATCGTTACCCATCGCTCCACAAAAGCTGCGGCCCTTGCAGTGCAAGGGGAATAACTACTCCAAATCTAAAAGCGAGTGACGTTTGAAACAATATTAGCGCACACCCAGCTAACTAGCTAGCCATTTCACAATGGTTACACCAGCCATTAGGCTGATAGGCTTGAAGTCATAAACAGCGCTGTGCTTGCGAAGAGCTGCTGGCAAAACGCACGAAAGTGCTGTTTGAATGAATGATTACGGGCCTGCTGCTGCTCAGTCAGACTGTTCTATCAAATCACTTAATTATAACATAATAACACACAGAAATACGAGCCTTTGGTCATTAATATGATCGAATCTGTAAACTATAATTTCGAAAACAAAACGTTTATTATTTCAGTGAAATATGGAACCGTTCGGTATTTTATCTAACGGGTGGCATCCCTAAGTCTAAATATTCTTGTTACATTGCACAACCTTCAATGTATGTCATAATTATGTAAAATTAGTTTGCAATGAGCCAGGCAGCCCAAACTTGCATATACCCTGACTCTGCGTGCAATGAACGCAAGAGAAATAACACAATTTCACCTGGTTAATATTGCCTGCTAAACTGGATTAGTAGTTATAACTAGTGATTATGATTGATTGTTTTTTATAAGATAAGTTTAATGCTAGCTAGCAATTTACCTTGGCTTCTACTGCATTCGCGTAACAGGCAGATTACTCGTGGAGTGCAATGGTTAGAGCGTTGGACTAGTTAACTGTGCGGTTGCAAGATTGAAACCCCTGAGCTGACAAGGTGAAAATCTGTCGTTCTGCCCCTGAACAAGGCAGTTAACCCACAGTTCCTAGGCAGTCATTGAAAATAATAATGTGTTCTTAACTGACTTGCCTAGTTAAATAAAAGTTATAAAACAAATATATAAAAAAAATGTAAATGTAAAAAATAAATCGGAAATCGGCGCCCAAAAATACCGATTTCCGATTGTTATGAAAACTTGAAATCGGCCCTAATTAATCGGCCATTCCGATTAATCGGTCGACCTCTAATATGTAGGCCCTAACAGTTTGTGGGCACTGTTTGTCACCGTTATAGTGCTGTTAATGTAAGGGAAAGGGGGATACCTAGTCAGTTGTACAACTGAATGCCTTCAACTGAAATGTGTCTTCCGCATTTAACCTAACTCCTCTGAATCAGAGAGGGGGGCTGCCTTAATCGACATCATTGTTTAGTGTTGTGGCTTTACTGGCATGCATCTAAAAAAAATGTTTTTGCCACACCAAGATATACATGCTAAAATCACCACTGGCTAGGTTGTAGAAAACTCATGATTGGTATAGGGAAAATTCAAATTCAAAATTCAAGTGGTAGCAAAACCTATCGATGTTACATTGAGCTAGGTGAATGGAACATGAATGAGTCATCAAATATGCTGTAATAGAAATAAAGCAACGCTCATAAAATATTTTCTCGTCCTCCCTCATCTTAAACGGCACCGACCTCCACTGTGCTGCACATTGCAGTATGAATGTTCAATATTCACAATAGACTGACTGGGGAGGTGATTTGCCACAGTCAAAGTCCTGCAAAATGAGCTACAATGGTAATATTTATGTACACTTCACAATTGTGTTCTGTGGGTGTCACCGAGTAGGTAACCGAGTAAGCTGATACCTATGGATCTTGGGTCCATGATATGGGGTTAGGCTGTACATTACAATATGAATGTTCAATATGCACAAGTCTGAATAGTGAGGTGAGTCAAAGTCATGCAATATGAGCTACGACGCTAATGTGTAAACTCTTCACAGCTGTGTTCTGTGGGTGTCACTGCAAAGGCCGATACCCCATTTCATTGATCCACAATCCATAGGTAAGGCTGTACCGTGAAATATAAGTATGCCCCTGTAATATTCATATGTGTAAACATACTGAATTGTAATTGGATGCATTTTACCGCAATATCATACTGTGCTATGATTGGTTAAGACCACCCAAATGGTTAGGTCATGGGCAGTTTGATCCTGGTTGGCGATACGTGAACACGCCATTTATAACTAGCTAATAAAGAGCTACGTTAAGAAATATCCTGTAGTACTGCATTGTATTATTTTGTACAAAGTGTGCAAAACAAGACAGCCCCCAATGCAGTTATGAAGTGTAATACATCCACAGTGCGATTTCAACTGATATGTCCTTTTTTTTCTCAAATGTTTGTATTTTGTTTGAATGTATATAACATTCCAAACTTATTAACCATTATCTAGTGCAAATATGTCATGATTCCACTGTGTCCGTTTCAGTGCGAGACCTTCATTTTGAAGGCGAACCGCAAATTTCACTATTGTGGCTAATCTTAGTGGTTCGCTTCTCATACAGTGCTGGCCGATAATGAAAATTACAGTTCCCCAGATTATCTGCTTTTCCGTGTGGAGGCATGCATTGAAAACGTGGGTCAGCTAGCTGCTAAATGGCCCAAATGTGACTGCAAATAGGCTGTTTTCATATAATTCCGCTGATTAGGGGGCTTGTGCACATTTACATTAGTGTTTCATTAACTAAGTTACTAAGCTAATTCTTACTTATGTTTTTGTTGCATTTCAAGTACGATGCCATTGCTGACAGGCTAGCATGCTGATAGGCCAGGGCCCATATTCCCCTGATATTAGGATACATTATGCCTTCACTGAGATGCTTTGTGAATATGGTCCCTGGAAGAACACTGTTACACAGCAGTCCTTACACCACAGGTCCCTAGTGCAGGGGTAGGCAACCCTCTTCCCAAAATATTATTGTATTGTATTGAACAGATATGAATTTGCTCTGTTTGTAGGGGTGTGGCTTGAAGCAATGAGTTATGTATTTAAGGTCCCTTTTGAACCCACAACCCAACCCCTCCCTGTTTCTCAACTAGTTTTTCAGTACAGCACCGTTTCAGTTCCATTTAACATTCTATTACGTTTTCATGCACTGAAAGCAGCCCTGACCAACTGGGCTAATTGATCAGTTCAGTGATTGCCTAAAATCAACACACCTGGTCTTCCAGGTGGGTTAAATCAAAACACGAAGTGCCTGCACCACTCCAGGTCCAGGGTTGCCTACCCCTGCCATAGCGGTGTTAGTCAATGCTTATGAACTGAATATTGTATGTGAATTTTAATATATCAATGACACTAACAAAAGGGTTGAATTGTTCAGCAACATGCAGTAAATGCTAACACGGCTCTGGTGATGAAAAGTACATAATGCATGTCATCTCCCTATCAGACAACTGCATGCTATGACATGGGCCTGGATGGTGACATTTCTTTAAGCTGCCTGCCTGATGACCTTGGCCTTCAATGGTACCAGAAGCAAGGGCCTTACCTGGAAGTAAAGCCATTCAGTCAACATGTATTGTATGTAACCACTCAAATTCATAAAAACTGCTACAGGCACAATTACTGACTTATATTCACTTTACTTGTCCCATTCTTCAATCCTGTCTGGGATATATATATTTTAGTTGACATTAATACAATGTATTCACCCTTTACATGAGACGTTCATATACTTTAGACCTCAGGTAGACTCCTTGCCTTCTCTCGTCTCTTGGTCTTCTTCTAGGTTGAAAACAATACGACTGTAGTCCGGTGCCTTGTTGTCAAAGGCAACCCACGTGTAACACAGACCTGGTACAGTGATCCAAAACTGTTCACCTGTTTCTACGTCAAGCTAGGAAAATGTGCCGTGAGTTTTTATTGTGCACGTGCAAGCAAAGCAACAAAATGTTAATTAATTATATATTATTGTGAAACATGCCCAAAAAGCTTTGGACACTTTGTCATACCGAACGCAGCCCAGGCAAATGCAATCGATCAACGCGCTGTGGAATTGATCAACCAATGGTGTGTTAGACACCACCCACATACCTTTGCTTGACACCCCCTCATTATAATTATTGGAGGAAGAAATACACAAATCGAGAGATTATATATATGAATAAAATAAAAGTGGGATTAATTATTTAAATATTAATATATTTGTATGCAATCATTCATCCGGCTATGCATTTATGTATACATTTATATGGATATATTAATGTATGTATCTATTTGTGTGAATTTATTAATGAATTTAATTCTAATTACGGCAGTTCTGGTCCGCCATAATCTAGGTGTACTGTACAATGTAACAAAATGGGTTAGCTAGCTAACCCATGTGTCGTGATCGTCTGTGTGGCTCTGTCGTGTAGTCGGTATTGGTTTTCGACATTTCTCGTCCACCAATTTTCACGGAGTATTTTTTTAAATAACTGGCAACCAATATAACCAATAGTAACGAAAATGATTCGTGACGGTTATGGAGAGGAGAGAATTCGACCAATTATATTACAGAGTGGGAGGGACTATGGATAGGGATATTCCTTTGCGTTGTTTGTCATTCCTCCCAGTTCGATCGGCAACGGGAGCGGAGAGGAAAGTTGAGAGCCCGAAGGCAGCAGCCCCTACCACCGCCGGCCCAGGTTACCATCTAGAACCGGGAAACACACTAGAGAGCCACCGCCGGCAAAAGCCATAACCAACCAGAAAACATGAGCAGCGAGGCCGAGACACAACCGCCGGAGCCTGCTGTCGTCGACGCGGAGAGCCCATCCAGCCCGGCGGCAGCCGCCGTTTCCGCGGGTGATAAGAAGGTCATCGGTAAGCAAGCTGGCCAGGTGATCCATTCAATGCAAATGTGGGTTTATTGGCACGGTAACGTTACTCACAAAACGCTTACTAATTTACCTACAATTGGATTAGCTATAAACTATGTTCGTTAGTTCACAACGTCAGTTGATTACTAAAACGGGTAACGTTAGTTACCTAACTAGCTGCCTAGATCTAGGTAATATTGTTATTGGCTAACTAGTTAGATAGCAACCGCTAAATAGTGTTCCGTTTCCTTAGTTTGCTAGCATGATGGCTAGTTTGAAACCGTTTAACGTTAGATATCGTTGATAGTTCGTCTCAACTGTAACGGTACATTGGCCAATTCAAATGTCAGTAGTTCTACAACAGTTTTCTACCTTATTTCACCTTTACCTAGCCTCACTGGTTTCTACCTTATTTATTTCACCTTTACCTAGCCTCACTGGTAACGCATCCTCAGTCTGACCACACACCTGACCTGTGAGACAAGGTTAGAGCTTTGCAAACGTTAATTAATACTGAAATGCATGTGGTTTGGCACATGTTGTAATTGTAACCAACGTTAGACGGACCTTCTTGTCCGCAGTATCCTGCATCTAGCAGTGATTTAGCCAGCAGCTAACGTTAGCCTGTCAAAACAGTAGAAGTGGATATTGGCCTTGGTTCCCGGTTCCGTAACGCACTGGTTACACATAAAGAACACTGTTTTCAATACATTGGTAGTGTATACGACAGTTTTGCTTGCATTTTATTTTCTAAAGTTATAATAGGGACGGACTTGTAACAAACAATTCATTGATGCCCATGACTGACTGACTGCAGAGGCTCGATTGCGTTCGTATCCCTTTGTTCGCAGCTATGGCACATACTGATTAACTTGCTTGCTAGCGATCATGCTAAATAGCTCGCTAATACATTGCTAACGTTCGATAACTATATAACCAAGTGTATGATGAAGAAGCATAGCCCCCAAATGATTATTTCGTGTAAAATTGCAGATGGCTAAGCTAGTCAGCTAGCTAGCTTTCCGTTCGGTCGAGGTGATAGCTATAGGGACCCCCAAAATGTCCGCTTTGATATTCGGATTCTACGAATTTATTTTGTCCCGCTTTGGCAAACAATTGTACTTTTATTAAGCATGAAACCGTATCCAATACTCTATTTCTACCTCTGTGCACATGAGTATTAATTTGACGTTATGAACGACATCCTGGCTTATGTCCAACCACACGGTTGAGACCAAATATAATATGCTAACTTTAGCTAGCAAAATAACAAGCTATCATCATGGGGCGCGACGCCACGTGCGAAGATTCAAGACTTGCTATTTTGAACTGGGTAAATGGTTGTCTAGCTAGTTACCTAGTATTCATAAATGATGCCCAGACAGTTCCGCTCGGAAAATAATTAGCAGTCCAGCTTACACACAATATTAGCTAGCTATGCTACCTCCAGGACAGGCACTCGTTCTGATCAGTTTGGTGGAATGCTGGTAGGCCACATTGAATGTCTAGGCTAGTACTGTTATGTTCTGGTCTCATAACACGTAGGATGGGTGTTTTTGGAGCTAATGATGCAGAGGTGCAACTTTGGTTTTAGCCATCCACCTGCACGCCTGACCCCCACCAGTCTAGTCAATAACACAACTCTCCTATCCAATTTCCTTCCCATCTTAAAAAAACAAACAAATCTATTCCCAAGAGTAATGTTTGGAAACGAGTAATATAAACCAAAAATAACATACATTTACACAAACAGCACATCCTCCAAATAATTGATCTCTAATAGTACACTGTAGAGGCATTTTTACTTGCACACTGTAGAGCTGGGTCGTCCTGTCCCAAGGGGTCCACCACCCTGCAGCGCCCCCCACAATATATCCTTAATCTTGTAATCAAAATATAGTGACACCTAAATTGACATTTTGTCCATCCTTTGGCATTGTTGAAGGATAACAAACCTTCCAATTAATGGTTATAGTTTCTTGTGATAAGTCTCCAGTGTCAACATTTCCAAGCAAACAAAAACTGGGAGAATGGAGAATCTGTAGACATGCTGAGACAAAATAACTTATTCTTTGCCAGAATTCGGCCAGCCTTCACAAGACCATAACATATGCAAATGGGTCCCCTTTTGTTAATTTACCTCCAGCAGAGGACTGACTTTTGATTCCATGTTATTGATTTGCTGGCATATGACTTTCTATGGGTGGTTTTACACGGCAGCAATTTGTCTGAGCATATATGAACACGACTGGACATTCAAACATATCTGTATCAATTCATCAACAGCTTCTACCAGGTTTCCCCCCTTAAAATAGTTTCAATCTTTGATGCATCTGGCTTGTCCATCTTATTGCACAGAGAGATTAGTGTTATCTGCAAGAACTTACCTCTGCTCTGTCAGACTGTTTTTTATCCTGGATGCTTGACCCTGCTGAAACCCTGTCACCATCTGATCCTCCTAAGATGAGGGATGACAAAGAATGACATCTGTCCATTTATATATTATATTAACCAAGAATACAATCAATTGTTCAATAATTGCAATTACCGTTATTCCCAGGTCCCAGACTGTTTCTTTAAACTGCTGTCCTGTAGCTACTGTAGGTCTACCCATCAACTCAAGATGGAACTTTGTATCATTCACCGATATGAATATACTGCAAGATTCACCTGCTGGGACACCTGTCACCATCTGATCCTGTTAACTTGATGAGCATAATGTTGTGTACTGACTGTACGATGACAGTAAAGCCCGTAGAGCTGTTTATTACTGTCAGGGTGAAAAGTAGGGAATTAGTTAGGGAAACTGACTGATGTTTCACGTTACAATGCTATACCGACTCTAATTATAATTCACATTGCACTGAAAATATCAAACCATTGACCTTCAATCGTTTGGCTGCTGATTTCATCGTTTGATTCAGGTCTGGTGTGAAGCAAAACAAATCGGTAACGCTAGCCAACTCGAATGATACATCAACTGGTGAAAGCTAGCCAAGTTAATTTACTTCTGTTGAAACGGGACAAAACAAAGGCTACAAAATATTTCGTACAAAAAGCTGTTGGATATCGATATGCAGTGGCTATTATTACCATCTGACCAATAGCTAGAGCTAAACACTTTTTTCCTTCTGTTTAGCAGTTACTTTGCCAGCTACATCAGTCAACTAAATAGTAGCCAGTTTCTGCTCTGCTTTTTCAATTCGGCGAAAGATTGCAACACACAGACTGACAGCAGCTGCCTCTGGCCTGCACCAAAGGCTTGAACAGTCTTTCATAAGCTTTGCCTTCAAACAGCCTGTTAGCCTGCTCAGACAGGTCCTAAATCCAGCCGGCTAACCTCCCAACAGCCTACCCGACCGCTCTGAGGTGTCCGCATGGTCCTCACGCACACTGCTGCCGTTTTTATTTATCACAGTGCAATGATAAAACTGGGAGGGACTAAATTAAATTTCAGAATGGGGGTCATGACCACCCTGTCCCCAGTGAAAGTTGCGCCACTGTAATGTTGATATGCATAGGACCATGCCATGGCAGGTGGAAGCAAACACCAAGGGTTTAGCATCAGAATCTATAAAAAGCCCAACAGTTGGGGGATAATTATAGCTTGCTTCCCTAGTATCTTCTCTGGTCTGTGGTCTTAATCAGTCTTGTCATTAGATTACCCACTTGAAGTGCACTTCACAATTTCCCCCCTTTGTTGTGCAATATGTCAATGAGAAACTGCTAATGTGCATGTAATTTTGTGGTGGTGCCACGTTATTAATTTGAATGCAAAAAAATATAGAGGATAAAAACAAGCGAATCACACCTAAATTGTGTGTACGTATTTTTCTTTTTCAGCAACTAAGGTCTTGGGTACAGTCAAATGGTTCAACGTCAGAAATGGCTACGGTTTCATCAACAGGCAAGTTGCCCCACTCCCGGGCTTCTCCTAAAGACACTAATATGATGAGGGTGTTTGTGAGGGAACATTCCCAATCCTAATATGGCTTGGATTTGCTTACAAAGCTGGGAAGTGTATTTGGCTGGCCACGGCATGCTCTTGTGTAAAGACTCAGTGAATGCACAATTAAGCCAGTTCTGTTCAAATCTGTTAGCCTCAATGTTACAATAGACATTTTTAATCCAATGGCTTTTATTGTCTGATATTTAACTACACCTTTTTCTCCCTTCACCCACAAGGAATGACACAAAAGATGACGTCTTTGTCCACCAGGTAAAAACTCCCCAGTTCTCCAATGGTCAAGTCATTTATTGCCCAACATGGAACTTTTTCCAGTTATCACAATTGGATTGTAGTTGGCACCACAAAGACAAGTTTATATTGAAATGTTCTATACATAAAAAATAAAATAAAAACATTAAATTTATTTTTATTTTTTAGACTGCCATAAAGAAAAACAACCCGAGGAAATACCTTCGCAGTGTTGGAGATGGAGAAATTGTGGAGTTTGATGTGGTTGAAGGGGAGAAGGTAGTTACAACTTTTATTTACACAACAGAGAGCTTTATTATTAACTGTCATTGGCACCACTCTTGCAGGCTCACAAATTATTTCATACGACTTGTTTAATATGTTTAGCAATATTTAAGGCAACCAAATCTAGACTTTAACTTCACGTACCTCAAAGTTATGATTATCGGTGATTCTAATGTGCCCAATTTTGGATTTGACCAGTCAACACAATATCATGCAACGATGCACAGCTAAAACGACTTCATACTCCAGAAGGGTAGTGTGCACCCCAGTGGTTATGTATGTATCTCTTCCCAGGGAGCAGAGGCAGCCAATGTCACCGGCCCAGCGGGTGTCCCAGTCCAGGGGAGCAAGTATGCCGCTGACCGGAACCGCTATAGGCGGTACCCCCGCAGGAGGGGCCCTGCCCGTGACGGCGAATACCCAGACAACTACCAGAGCGACGGTGAGGGCGAAGGAGATCGGCCCCCCCGCAAGAGCCGTGAGGGCGCCGAGAGTGCCCCAGAGGGAGAGATGCAGACCCAGCAGCGCAGGCCCTCCTTCCCTGGGAGACGGCGCTACCCCCCATACTTTGTACGTAGACGCTACGGCCGTCGGCCCCCGTACACCAACGCACCTCGCGGAGAGATGACTGAGGTACGCTGTCACAGGCACTCCTGAAGCAGTCCGGCCCCGTTCCAGTGATGTCATACACACTCTCGTCAAACATTCGTGCTACAATTGGTTATAGCCGGACAAATCAAAACCTCACGTGTATTCGTCAACAGACCAATACAGGTTGACCAAAATAGGTCTACATAAAGGTCTATATATTGACAGTACTTAAAGTTGGCTCCAAACCACTGGTCAACAGACCAAAATTATACCTCAGTTTGACCAAAATAGGTGAATCAAACTTTCACACAAACCCAAGATGTTACACCTACTGCTGATTGCCACCCGCACAGTGCTTCAATCTATATATAGCTATGTTTTCCACAGTCACATGGAGTAGCCTGCCAAATTGACAAAGAAGCCAGCTAGGCTCTCCTGGTCTGGGGCCTGGAGTGGCTTGTCCCCCAGGGTTAAGCCATTTTTGCAGGTAAATGTTGAACTGGAATGCAAAAATGTGCTGAAAAGTTACCGACAAGATCCACTGGGCTGGCACATGTTTTTACTCTTCCTGTGCCATCTTTAATGTCGGACCCTGCATGAGAAAGGATATGTATGTGCCAGAAAACAATGGGCTAATTGGATTTCGACTCATCGTTACCACATATGGGATGTGCAAATTCATGCTCTCACCCTCCGTGTAAAGAAATGTGGCTGCAACCACAGCGCACACAACACACCCAGGTAATGAGAGGTGGGACGGACTGTCAAACCAGCATTGTTTCCCTGTCATCGCTGATTTTGTGACTGACAGGCGCCTGTCCTATCAATAGATCGCTAGAAGATGAATAATGTTCATTCTAACAGAAGAGGGCAGAATTATTTTATGACTAGCTCATTAGTAGCTTTGATCATTTAAGTGGGAAAAGTGTCCGGCTGAAAAATGAGTAGTTGGTGCTAGTGGAAAACACGTAGGTTCATATAATATACTGACAGCACCTGAAGTTGGCTGCAAACAGAAATACTGATTTTGAAGAAACCAGTCACTGATTTCCTCACTGAATCAGTGGCTGGTAATTACTGTAGGTGCTGGAGGCAAAATGCAAAACAGGAAAGTATCTGCACACCTGTGCATTTATTTTCATTTTAATAGTAACTAAACTTTCGGTCAGTTGACCTTCATCAACGTATATCTTTTCCTGTTTTTCAAGACTCGTTCTATCCAAAAGGTGAGTTTCAGAGCTGGATCTAGGGTATTGAGTCAGTGATTGAATGTGTGTGACTAACTCTTGTTTGTTTTTAGGGTGGAGAAGGCGACGAGAACCAGGGCGGTCCAGACCAGGGCAACAAACCAATGAGGCAGAACTACTACAGAGGCTTCCGACCAAGGTTCAGACCAAGGTTTGCGTGTTGAGTTCATTGACACAAGGCTGCAAAAAGGGGTTATATAACAGCAGAAAACCATATCTAATTTGTCTGTCAACTAAAGGTTAGGTGAATTTGTCACACAGGTACGTGATTCGGAATTTATTTATCTGCGACGTTACCATTGGGCAGTTTGCTGACTGCATGTTACCCTTATTGCAGCCTAACATTGAATGGCAACTGCTTTCCGAAAGTATATTTTACTTTGCATTTAAATGTACTCTATGGGTACTCCTTCAGAAATGACAACGTCTCTTTAGTCCTGATTGTTTTTATTAGTGGAAGTATTATGAAATGTGTGAACATGGCAAATTGGCCAAACTATCTGGACTATTATCTTGAATAATTCCTGAACTAAACGGTCTATGAATATCAATGCTGTTGAAGTGATGAGTTTAATGTCTCTTCTCTGACAATAATAATGGCGAGAGCATAAATACCTCTGATCTTAGCATATACATAGTTAACCTCTACTCTCATTCTCCCTCAACCACCCTGTATATGGCCCATTACTTTCTCAGGTTATTCTTGTTCCTATTTTGGCTGTACTTTCGGAATGGTCCATCAAACCTGTGGTTATGGCACTGCTTTTACTCTCTTCTGGTAGGCACCGATGAGCTTGTATGGGGGGGCATGGTATTTACATTGGTACTTGATCAGAAGTAGTTGAGGGCACAGACACAGGTTCATACACATGACAGGAGTGAGCGCCCCCACACTGTTAGGCCACGGTCAATTCTTAGCTTGTTTGAGTATATGGCAGAAATGATTGAAGCCCATTCATGAAATATAAGGACAAGGCAGCACATTGCATACTGTACATGGCACATATTACACACACATGGTGCACAAGATGCTTGGGCCATGTGTCCTTGCAGCCATGTGATGCACAACTACCCCTAAGCCCATTAGAAGGCTGGGTGGATCAAATCCCTGTTATTGCTTTTGGACACCTCCAATTCCATCGAATCTGCAAACCCTGGGGTTTAGGGCAATTTCATTTCAATTTATCATCTGAAATTTGACTCAATGTTTCTGAGTTGGGATTTCAGTAAGATTTTTTAAATGGAATTCACTGTCCTAATTTGAAGTTGTATGGGTGCCAGGGGCTGTTTTTAAGATTACTCGGGTGTTAAAGTGTGTCCCGTCCTACAGCAGAGGTGGTGGTCCACCCCGTCCCAGACCGGTACGGGACGGCGAGGGGGAAAACAAGGAGAACAACCAGGGTGGTGACGGCGAGAACCAGGAGCCCCGCCAGCGCCGCTACCGCCGAAACTTCAACTACCGCCGCAGACGCCCACAGACCGGTGGCAAGCCCCAGGATAGCAAGGAGGCCAAGGCCGACGGCGAACCATCCCTTGAGAAAACGTCCGCTCCCGCAGCCGCGCAGGGCGGGGCTGAGTAGAAACTACCGGCATACCATCTCTACCATCGTCCGGGTGGGTCCCCAACACACACAAATATTGCTATTTGGTGCTCTAATCAAATCTGCATACCTGATTTCTGGGATATGGGTAAACAATGATTTCTTTCCTTGTTAGAAAACATGCTGGATTCTATTTCATAGAGTCAAGCTTAGTTTTTGTTCATAGTGGACTGTGCTGGCTTATTCATGATTAATGTAAAAAAAAAAAAAAAATCTCATACAACTTGGAATTTGGCCAAATGATAACTTATCCCAGAAACCTGGTTAAATAGGGTTTGGTTGAGTCCTCAGTATGCATCGTATGATCAGTTGATTAGCTGTAGTCATTCACAGCACTTCTCAATATACAATCTACATTTTCTACCACGGGCCGCATTAAATCTGCTTGCAGGACGCATCTGGCCCGCATGCCCCAAGTTTGAGACCCCCAATTTACAACATATCAGTGGGAAAAGTCCATCAGATGGCAGTAGGCCTTGGTGTAGTGTCTCGGGCCAGTTCACTCTTGAGTTCTAAAGCTAGCATCTGTCTGCACTTTACATTGCCGCTACGCTCATCACCCAAGGCAGGGGCCATGGTGATGCCATGGATTTGATCAAGCAGACTGGCTGCCTGACTGCAGGCCTCCTGCCATTGTCTGTGCCATGTCTGTTGGTCCTCCTGCCTGTCTTGATGCTGCTGCACAGTCTGAGTTGACTGGTCAAATCCCTCTACTGTATCTTCTAACAATCTCTTTTCCTCTACAGTAATGTCATCAAGAAGAAACATCAAAGATCTGAGCAATAAGAAACAGATTTGACTTGACGATCGTCTTAAGCTTGTACCATGCATTTGACCGGATTACCACCGATTTGCCTGCAGAATCTATGCAGACCTGTTTTGTTCCATTATTTTTACGTGACAGCTATAAAAAAAGTTGAGGAAACGGAAGACGTTTTTTTTTTCTAAATCGGTCCTAAGTTTTTACACTGGTTTTTAAAAGAAAAGTAATTTGATATCTGGTCAGTTTGACATTTTTAAAAAACTTTTTATGTATTCAAACATGAATTTGAACAAAATGCAAGCTCAAATAAAAGTCAAAGAAGAACTGGCGACTCAACTGTTTATTTTTTTTGCCTGCTCAATTTAATCACCGTGGTATTGACCTAAATTGGCTGATGTATTACAATGTGTTCTTTCACCCCAAGACCCCACTAGTTTCTTCATTCCAGATACATGGCAATAAACTGTCCAAATAACTACAGAAATACTATTCCTTCACTGATTTACAGAGGGACTTATTGGTTTAGTATGAAATTGTAGTCAAGTTTGAATATTCATTTATTTGTCACTTGTATGATCCAATTGGCCCATAACTTAAGTGTTGATGGGGAAGGCATAACTGACATGAAAATGTGCTATAGAAATTCTAATATTAACATTGGGGTTCCATCTGGGTTCCAGAAAGAACTCATCTCAACTATATGTACACAACTTTTGGAATGCTCATTCTGAGCATTGTTAACATGCTGTATGAAATATTATGTTTATCAGATCTAGGTGTGTTGCAGTTCAGAAAAGCTTGGAAACTGAGATGACATAATCAGTATATCTAAATAGCCAAAAGATGGACAATTATCATGCTTCACTGCAATCAAGGTAGATTGCATCTAATAGTCCCAGACCTTCCAACATGCACGCATTTTGCATACTAACTACGCAATTCTCTGTCCATGTACGAGATCTGAGTTAAAAATACGCAGAAATGAATAGGGCCTGATTTAAGTTTATTTTTTATTTTTACATTTTAATAAAAAATAAATCCACTGAGTGACACTAACATCCCGATTCTCGAGCTGCAACACAGACATGTACGGAGTTTGTGTCCACAGACATGGAGATTAATACATCGTTATTCGACGTAGCTACCTGGAATGCCGTTTGGGGTCTTAAAGCATGTGGTCAAAACGCAATCTTTTTAATGCTACGTGTGTAAAGTAAACAGATGCAGGTGTTAAATTAACATCTAAATAACATGCTAAATTAACTAACATGCTAAATAAACGGCTGTAAGCAGTACTGCGCACATCAAATTAACGCCCCACAGCTGCTAAATATACATGTACACATGCTAATGTAACCCGTTCTTTAATATGCTTATTTTATAATTTTAGGTCCTCTCATTAAATCTGTGTACAGTCAGTTTGATTCAACAACATCACAATTGAAGATGGCGAGAAGGAACTTCCATATCCGCTGCAAACCGACCCTAAATGGCTGCACTCGGCTTCTGCTCGACGATAATCCTGGACTTGATGCCCTTCGGTCCACGTTAACAAGGTTGATTCTTTTGAAATACAATTATTACTTAATCATAAAGTTGATCTGCTAGCTAACACAGAGGACTGGTCTGTGATTGGCTATGCAGCAATGTTGGAGGCTCAGACAGAGACCGCAGTGCAAGTAACATAGGCCTATGTGTCGCTAATGTTGTAAGTCTGATTAGGCCAAGGGAGTTTTTTATATTTGGCTAGTATATGTAGAATATATATATTGTTGTTATGAATGCTGGTATGTAAATGGCTGGATTGCTAAATTAGTTACTAGTTTGCTTGGTAACGTTCCTTAGCCGCACACCCCGGCCATAGCCACAGTGAACGGCGCCGTCTTGTTTCCAGTTCTTGGGAGTAATGCTGTAAACTACAGACTTTAGATGCATGGTTTCCAGTTGTTCTTGGGAGTAATGCTGTAAACTACAGACTTTAGATGCATGGTTTCCAGTTGTTCTTGGGAGTAATGCTGTAAACTACAGACTTTAGATGCATGGTTTCCAGTTGTTCTTGGGAGTAATGCTGTAAACTACACACTTTAGATGCATGGTTTCCAGTTTCTTACCAATCAAACAATTTAGAATGACGACAATCAAGACAGGACTTTTAAAGGACTATGATGATATGCATGACCTCATCCCTGTCCATTGGTAATTTTTTTTCCCAGACACTTCAATCTGTCACATGACCCGTTATATTCTGACATGTCAGACTTGGCTCTGGATGAAAAGATTAAGGACTTGGTGGCTGGGAACGACAAGCGTGGACTGGCGGCTGTTCGATCACCATTAAGGGTGCCATTAAGGGTGCAGAGATGCAGAGTGAGGGACAGCATGTGTGTTAACCCAAGGGTGACTGCCCTCAGAGCCATGTCGCAGAGGCTGCATAGAAGGTCATACCGTGTTGCTGGACCAAACTTGTAATGGCACCTTGATGGAAACCACAAACTGATAAGGTAGATGTATCTTTGATAGACACAATTATCTACATCACTGGTGAGAAGTTGTACATTGTAACATCTCAAATTGTTCATCAACAACTTGTTCACCAACAACTAACAGTTCAGTAAGCAATGGGCGGCAGGGTAGCCTAGTGGTTAGAGCGTTGGACTAGTAACCGAAAGGTTGCAAGTTCGAATCCCCGAGCTGACAAGGTCGTTTTGCCCCTGAACAGGCAGTTAACCCACTGTACCTAGGCCGTCATTGAAAATAAGAATTTGTGACTTGCCTAGTAAAATAAAGGTAAAACATTTTTTTTTAATGGCCCTTGATACCATAAGTCACTCATGTGGATAATATTTGGTTCATTGTGTTTCTGCTACTTCTGTGATTGACAGAATATCTGCATTGTGAAATTAACAAACATGCTTATATTGAGGACCACGGAGGCAAAAACAAAGTATTTGTGCCTAAGTGTAAACAACAGGAGAGTCTGTCCTCTTCACTCACCAAGATAAACGTGGTTATTTTTCCAATTGAAGTAGATATTGTAATCACACATCTTCCGCTGCAGGAAACAGTCTAGAACAAACCCTTGTAGCCTTTAGAGGGCTAACGGAAGTACTTATAGTTGTGATCCGCAGTAGACCGTTCATTAACATTGTTCCACATTTTGGATGTTAATTTAATATTTGGTCTGCTGCTTTGTTAGATGCTGCATCAGGTTCCTGCAGTATATAAGTGGTAAAGGAGGATGGTGATGTTTGTATATTTCATGCGTCTTCAGCTTTTGTATCAACCAGTGCTGTTTTCTGATTTAGGTGGAGGATAGTCATACATGGTGGCATTGATGGGCACAGCCGCCTGGTTGTATTTCTGTGCTTCCAGCAACAATCGCAGCAGTACTGTAATGAATTGCTTCATGATTGCTGTCTCCAGAAATGGCGTTCCCTCCAGAGTTAGGACGGACCATGGAGGAGAAAACAACACTCTGCTTGTTGAATGTAATACAGAATGAAAATATGATTAAAAAAATAGAGCTACATGCATCCTTGAAATGTCTTCTTAACCTACACATTGATTACATTATACTGTGAGTGATGCATGAGACATTTCTTTTTCTGTAAATAATTTTCAGAACGCAATCACATTGTTTGACAGCTCTATTGCTTTCTCCATGTTTTTTAAATGTATAAGCCTTTAAATGACCTTTTACAGAGTACTTCTACAAATAAGGCTACACTTGTGGCAGCACCTATTCCTGTGGCCCCCCATCTTCTGCACCACCTTGTGGGCCCCCTCCACCTATACCACTTCTTGTGGCCCCCCATCTTCTGCACCACTTCCTGTTGCCCCCCATCTTCTACACCACTTCCTGTGGCCCCCCGTCTTCTGCACCACTTCCTGTTGCCCCCCGTCTTCTGCACCACTTCCTGTGGCCCCCCGTCTACTGCACCACTTCCTGTGGCCCCCCGTCTACTGCACCACTTCCTGTGGCCCCCCGTCTACTGCACCACTTCCTGTGGCCCCCCGTCTACTGCACCACTTCTTGTGGCCCCCGTCCGTCCACCTATACCACTTCCTGTGGCCCCCGTCAAATCAAATGTATTTATATAGCCCTTCGTACATCAGCTGATATCTCAAAGTGCTGTACAGAAACCCAGCCTAAAACACCAAACAGCAAGCAATGCAGGTGTAGCATGGTGGCTAGGAAAAACTCCCTAGAAAGGCCAAAACCTAGGAAGAAACCTAGAGAGGAATCAGGCTATGTGGGGTGGCCAGTCCTCTTCTGGCTGTGCCGGGTAGAGATTATAACAGAACATGGCCAAGATGTTCAAATGTTCATAAATGACCAGCATGGTTGAATAATAATAAGGCAGAACAGTTGAAACTGGAGCAGCAGCACGGTCAGGTGGACTGGGGACAGCAAGGAGTCATGTCAGGTAGTCCTGGGGCATGGTCCTGGGGCTCAGGTCCTCCGAGAGAGAAAGAAAAAGAGAATTAGAGGGAGCACACTTAAATTCACACAGGACACCTAATAGGACAGGAGAAGTACTCCAGATATAAAAACTGACCCTAGCCCCCCTGAAACACACTACTGCAGCATAAATACTGGAGGCTGAGACAGGAGGGGTCAGGAGACACTGTGCCCCCATCCGAGGACACCCCCGGACAGGGCCAAACAGGAAGGATATAACCCCACCCACTTTGCCAAAGCACAGCCCCCACACCACTAGAGGGATATCTTCAACCACCAACTTACCATCCTGAGACAAGGCTGAGTATAGCCCACAAAGATCTCCGCCATGGCACAACCCAAGGGGGGGCGCCAACCCAGACAGGATGACCACATCAGTGAATCAACCCACTCAGGTTACGCACCCCTTCCAGGGACGGCATGAGAGAGCCCCAGTAAGCCAGTGACTCAGCCCCTGTAATAGGGTTAGAGGCAGAGAATCCCAGTGGAAAGAGGGGAACCGGCCAGGCAGAGACAGCAAGGGCGGTTCGTTGCTCCAGAGCCTTTCCGTTCACCTTCCCACTCCTGGGCCAGACTACACTCAATCATATGACCCACTGAAGAGATGAGTCTTCAGTAAAGACTTAAAGGTTGAGACCGAGTTTGCGTCTCTGACATGGGTAGGCAGACCGTTCTATAAAAATGGAGCTCTATAGGAGAAAGCCCTGCCTCCAGCTGTTTGCTTAGAAATTCTAGGGACAATTAGGAGGCCTGCGTCTTGTGACCGTAGAGTACGTGTAGGTATGTACGGCAGGACCAAATCAGAGAGATAGGTAGGAGCAAGCCCATGTAATGCTTTGTAGGTTAGCAGTAAAAACCTTGAAATCAGCCCTTGCTGATCCTGTTCTAGTCCAGATTCTAGCAGCCGTATTTAGCACTAACTGAAGTTTATTTAGTGCTTTATCCGGGTAGCCGGAAAGTAGAGCATTGCAGTAGTCTAACCTAGAAGTGACAGAAGCATGGATTAATTTTTCTGCATCATTTTTGGACCGAACGTTTCTGATTTTTGCAATGTTACGTAGATGGAAAAAAGCTGTCCTTGAAATGGTCTTGATATGTTCTTCAAAAGAGAGATCAGGGTCCAGAGTAACGCCGAGGTCCTTCACAGTTTTATTTGAGACTGTACAACCATTAAGATTAATTGTCAGATTCAACAGAAGATCTCTTTGTTTCTTGGGACCTAGAACAAGCATCTCTGTTTTGTCCGAATTTAAAAGTAGAAAGTTTGCAGCCATCCACTTCCTTATGTCTGAAACACATGCTTCTAGCAAGGGCAATTTACCACCTTCACAAGTGCAGTCTCAGTGCTATGATGGGGTCTAAAACCAGACTGAAGCATTTTGTATACATTGTTTGTCTTCAGGAAGGCAGTGAGTTGCTGTGCAACAGCCTTTTCTAAAAATTTTGAGAGGAATGGAAGATTCGATATAGGCCGATTTTAGTTTTGTATTTTCTGGGTCAAGGTTTGGCTTTTTCAAGAGAGGCTTTATTACTGCCACTTTTAGTGAGTTTGGTACACATCCGGTGGATAGAGAGCCGTTTATTATGTTCAACATAGGATGGCCAAGCACAGGAAGCAGCTCTTTCAGTAGTTTAGTTGGAATAGGGTCCAGTATGCAGCTTGAAGGTTTAGAGGCCATGATTATTTTCATCATTGTGTCAAGAGATATAGTACTAAAACACTTGAGCGTCTCTCTTGATCCTAGGTCCTGGCAGAGTTGCGCAGACTCAGGACAACTGAGCTTTGAAGGAATACGCAGATTTAAAGAGGAGTCTGTAATCATAATCTTTTCCTCAAAGAAGTTCATGAATTTATCACTGCTAAAGTGAAAGCCATGCTCTCTTGGGGAATGCTGCTTTTTAGTTAGCTTTGCTACAGTATCAAAAAGGAATTTCGGATTGTTCTTATTTTCCTCAATTAAGTTAGAAAAATAGGATGATCGAGCAGCAGTAAGGGCTCTTCGGTACTGCACGGTACTGTCTTTCCAAGCTAGTCGGAAGACTTCCAGTTTGGTGTGGCGTCCACCTATACCACTTCCTGTGGCCTCCCCTCCACCTTTCCCTGAGGCTTATCGTTCTCCTTCACCTCACTCTTCTGTTGATGTTGACAATGAGTAAGTCATCCCTGTAAATAATTAAATGTCTTGTTATTACAGATTAATTGTAGGAAGTATCTGAGCTTTGTTATTCTGAATGTCTATTTTAGTGTTGACCTCCAAACACTGCTGAAGTTAATGAGATGCCAACAGAATTAACGTGATGAGGGACAACGTTTATGATTGTGCAATGAGAGGCTTTCAGAGATCCTGCTTTAATCCGGAGGCAAAAATAGACACGGTTTTTAGGGATGCTGACGGAAAAGGGGCAGCTGATGAGGGTGGTCCCTCGAGATTTTCCCCGGCTGCTAATGAGTGCCATCCATTCCTCTGCAATATTTGAGGGACCTGATTGGCAAAAATGCCTTTCTTGCAACTCTCAAGGTAAATGACACTTTACACCAACAAAGACACGTTTGTTTATGGCATTATGTATGACTTTGAGTAAGACATTTGAATTTTGTATAATGTGTCCTTTATTTACTGTTTGTCTTCTGTGTGACAGCACTCTATGATGGCGTATACAAGCAGGTGGGCCACATGATTACTGTCTGTCTGGTACATGGAGGTGTAGAGCCACATTTTGTCAGAGAGGCTCTACAGTGTGGCCTACAACCTCCTGTGCCAGAACTGAAAGAAATTTTGGAATATGACTTCAGAGATAAGTTGGTAAGGTAAGTGACTTTATACTGTGATGGATGTTATGCTACAGTTAATTTGCACTAAGTTTGAAAACAATTAAGATTGTAGTTCATGAGAACTTTTCCACGTGGATCTGGTTTCCTTTTGCTGGCAGTCAATCTTTAAGGGTAGTGATAATCCGTTTGTTTTGCTAATTGTCCCCCAAACACAGTTCGATAAACAATCTAAGATCCAGTTAGCACAAGCTGTTGATGAGGCACAGGAAGTGGTTATGTTGGGTCCAGTGTGATACATTCGTACATTGGAGAGGCCCTGGTGGAGTCAGCCACTAAGTTCTACTTAGAAAGCAGGATACGGGATGCTCTTGAGCAGTGAGTTCCCATATATCTAAGGGGAATCAAGTTTAGTTCAATTCTTCAGGGCAAATTCATTTACTTTTTTTACTTTATAGATTCAAAGAGGGTCTGGAGTGTCTAGGTCTCCTGCCTTACATAAATAGACACTCAAGCCTCTTCAGAGAGGTTTTCATCTATGCTGAGAAACCTCTTTTGGCCAGACATAGCTTCTCTCTTCAAAGCAGAGCTCTCCCCACCTGGTACCAATCAAAGAGCAATAGAGAGAAGAGTCATATGTTTCTGGAGGGACTGACTTCTGGAGGTGGAAGGTTAGATGCAAAACCATGATCATCGAAGTAACACGGCCCACATCAGTGAAACATCACCACTTAAGAGGATTGTGTTCTCCAACAAGTGTTACTTATGGACTTGAATGTCCCCCCTTTCCTTTTTTCAGTGGGGATACATTCTCTTCAACCAAGGAGAAGGTTTTCACTTCGGGGGCTTCAGCATTCCGAGGCTGGGCTTGCCAGTGGAGTCACAGCTCTCTCTGCTACCTCACAGCAAGCTGTACCGGAGCGCCAAGTCTAGGTCCAAGAGGCTTCTAAACAGATTCTACCCCCAAACCATAAGACTCCTGAACATCTAATCAAATGGCTACCCAGACTATTTGCTGCTACTCTATCTATGCATGTCACTTTAATATCTCTACCTACATGTATATATTAACCCGACTAACCAGTGCCCCCGCACATTCTCTCTACCGGTATCCCCTGTATATAGCTTCCACATTCTCTGTATCGGTATCCCCTGTATATATTTTTTTACATTTATTTTTATTTATTTCACCTTTATTTAACCAGGTAGGAAAGTTAAGAACAAGTTCTCATTTACAACTGCGACCTGGCCAAGATAAAGCAAAGCAGTTTGACCTAAACCTAACCCTACATACAACGACACAGAGTTACACATGGAGTAAAACAAACATACAGTCAATAATACAGTAGAAAAATAAGTCTATATACAATGTGAGCAAATGAGGTGAGATAAGGGAGGTAAAGGCAAAAGAAGGCCATGGTGGCAAAGTAAATACAATATAACAAGTAAAATACTGGAATGGTAGATTTGCAGTGGAAGAATGTGCAAAGTACAAACAAAAATAATGGGGTGCAAAGGAGCAAAATAAATAAATACAGTAGGGGAAGCGGTAGTTGTTTGGGCTAAATTATAGATGGGCTATGTACAGGTGCAGTAATCGGTGAGCTGCTCTGACTGCTGGTGCTTAAAGCTAGTGAGGGAGATAAGTGTTTCCAGTTTCAGAGATTTTTGTAGTTCATTGGCAGCAGAGAACTGGAAGGAGAGGCGGCCAAAGGAAGAATTGATTTTGGGGGTGACCAGAGAGATATATACCTGCTGGAGCGCGTGCTACAGGTTGGTGCTGCTATGGTGACCAGCGAGCTGAGATAAGGGGGGACTTTACCTAGCAGGGTCTTGTAGATGACCTGGAGCCAGTGGGTTTGGCGACAAGTATGAAGCAAGGGCCAGCCAACGAGAGCGTACAGGTCGCAGTGGTGGGTAGAATATAGGGCTTTGGTGACAAAACGGTTGGCACTGTGATAGACTGCATCCAATTTATTGAGTAGGTTATTGGAGGCTATTTTGTAAATTACATTGCCGAAGCCGAGGATTGGTAGGATGGTCAGTTTTACAAGGGTATGTTTGGCAGCATGAGTGAAGGATGCTTTGTTGCGAAATAGGAAGCCAATTCTAGATTTAACTTTGGTTTGGAGATGTTTAATGTGAGTCTGGAAGGAGAGTTTACAGTCTAACCAGACACCTAGGTATTTGTATTTGTCCACATATTCTAAGTCAGAGCCGTCCAGAGTAGTGATGTTGGACAGGCGTGCAGGTGCAGACAGCGATCGGTTGAAGAGCATGCATTTAGTTTTACTTGTATTTAAGAGCAATTGGAGGCCACGGAAGGAGAGTTGTATGGCATTGAAGCTAGCCTATATAGCCTCCACATTCTCTGTACCGTTACCCCATGTATATAGCCTCCACATTGACTCTGGCCCAGTAGCCCTGTATATAGCCTCCATATAGCCTCCACATTGACTCTGTACCAGTAGCCCCTGTATATAGCCTCCACATTGACTCTGTACTCGTACCCCCCTGTATATAGCCTCCACATTGACTCTACCAGTAGCCCCTGTATGTAGCCTCCACATTGACTCTGTACCGTAATACCCTGTATATAGCCTCCACATTGACTCTGGCCCAGTAGCCCTGTATATAGCCTCCATATAGCCTCCACATTGACTCTGTACCAGTAGCCCCTGTATATAGCCTCCACATTGACTCTGTACCAGTAGCCCCTGTATATAGCCTCCATATAGCCTCCACATTGACTCTGTACCAGTAGCCCCTGTATATAGCCTCCACATTGACTCTGTACCAGTACCCCCTGTATATAGCCTCCACATTGACTCTGTACCAGTAGCCCCTGTATATAGCCACACTATTGTTATTTTACTGATGCTCTTTATTTACTTTATTTTAAACTGCATTGTTGGTTAAGGGGTATTGAGGTTTGAGGTTTGAAAGCGTGAATATCCAACCTGAAACTGTCTTTACCTCGGTGTCATATAATACTATTTGACGAGGTAGATAAGCTTTTAATTTTACATGTCAAATAACACAATTGTATTATAGAATGTTGTCTGTGCTGAATTTGCACGTGCAAGCCAAGCGCCACCACTACTATCGGTACAGTGGTTCCTCATTTAATAGTTGCAAGCTTAAAACTGCGGGACTTAGAGGTACCCAGCTTCATTGCTCCAGACCACCGATTATGCATTTGAGTCCCAAGGTTTTTATATGACCAATCATATCGAGTGGTTCCAATGACGAATTTGACATGAGCCACCCATCCCTGGTGACTTCCTCCAACAAAGATGGCTGACAACATTACGGTGGAACCAAATGAAATAGTTATAACATCATAACGAGTCAATCAAAACATTTATAATTGAGAGGAATAGTTAGAGACAAGCGTTTGTGCATACTTTTTTGTCATGAAGTTATTTTACGAAAATCACTATTTAGCCAGTTAGCGAGCTGGTGTTATGACATTGAGTATGGCATTTTAATTTGTGTGGTTTAATGTTTTAGGGACTCCTGAGAAAACCAGCAAACAGTGGATGTAAAGAATCTAGCTAGCTAAAGCATTTACTGTAAACTATATGTACAATTGTGTAAGCTTGCCTTGCAATACAGTTGAAGTAACATAGCTAACTATTTATTTGCTTATTGTGTAGTGGAGGATAAAAATAACTGTGTACCCGATCTGTTGTATGGACCCTGAAACGCTTAGTATGAATATTAGTTCAGAACCTATGAACCTCAGCTATCATAGTTGTTGTATCGACATCAAGTCTGAATGGCATTAATGAAGCCTATGGATTGCGTAGAATAACTTTATTGGGCCATGTCCTATATACATGTACTGTAGCTATTACCAAGCATGAGATCCCCACATTGCAGCCTGCACATTGAATATATTCACTGATCATGTACTCTTCCTTGGCAAATAAAGGTGTGGTTCAGGTATGAATCTCTGGGACATTCTTTTTCAGTCATATCCAATACCAGGTGTATCAAACTCCATTCTTTGAATGATGCTGTGTCTGCATGTAGGTATTACAATTATACACTTCAACAGTGTTTACTGCTCCTGCTCATGGGACATCAATAGACTAGAAACATGATTTAAGTGAAGGCTGATTTGTAATTCATATATACAGAAAAAAACAGTACACCACACTTCCTATGCATATCTAACTCCCTTCATCTGCGGACACAGGATAGTATTTCAATGAGATACTTAATTTCAACCAGTGGAGAATGTGAAATGCTTTATTGAAAGTTCATTATCCAGATGTTATAAATATTATAATTGTAATATTCTATTATGAATACAAGTTCAATCTGTACTTCAATGCACATATGGTTTGCATTATAAAAAGAGGAAGACAGGTGGGGAGAGAGGTATAGAAGACAAAAGGAAAGAGGTAAGAACAGAGGAGCAGGGAAGACAGCATAAGATGAATTAATTCCAATGCTACCTAATACTCTCTCAGTTCATCACAATTATAGTGTCTCTTGTGGTGTCTCCTAACCAGGCTCCTAGTCGGCCCGAAGGTTATCTTAAGAGCGGGTGAGGTGGCGTTAAAAGGGGACTGGCACCGTCTCTCACATCAAAACATACCTGCAGACGAGTGACAGAGAGAGCATGATTAAGCCTTGTTTTTTTTAATCTAACTGTCAGTCATCATAATCATCAGGAGGTGAAATGCAAAACTGACCTTGGATCATTAACTCTGGGACTACTACATCTGTATCTGTATTTCAATGTAAAGCATCTCTTTAATAATACTTCCTGTTGACCCAACCAAGTGACCTCTCACATATGATCATGCTGTGTCAGCTAGTTAAGATGCGGGAGGGGTTCACCAACACAGCTGATATAACCTAGAGGATGTAGGGAGAATGGGGAGAGGGATGATGTAAAGGAGAGAGACTGTTATTGAGAAAATAAGGTAGTTAGAGAGACTGTGTTCAACAGAAATCTGTGTGTGTGTGTGTAGTCTCTTCTGGTCTTCCTCAATGAATAGTGAACACTGAAGTGGGTCCGAGGTTATAGAAATGCAAGTTGTGTGTGCCTCTGAGTGGTTACTGACTGTATGTGACGCAGACACCTATGAGTGTTAATTATTATTATTTTTTACCCTTATTTAACTAGGCAAGTCAGTTAAGAACAATTTCTTATTTTCAATGACTGCCTAGGAACAGTGGGTTAACTGCCTTGTTCAGGGGCAGAACGACAGATTTTTACCTTGTCAGCTCGGGGATTCGATCTTGCATTCGGTTACAAGTCCAACGCTCTAACCACTAGGTTACCTGCCGCCTCTATCGGAGTGTACCTGAAACATTTAAATATAGAGGGCTATGTGTTTCACCACTTGGTTATTGCAAGACTAACCCCCAGGGAAATCATGACTTTGCATTAACAGATAGTCCAGTGAAAATGACTGAGTTTATGTGGAGTAAATCTGAATATTAGCAGATGACATCTTAAGGTTTTTTTAAAAATTAATGCTTGTGAGACAGGTTCCATGTACAAGACAGGCAGAGAGGAAGAGATAAAAACAACACAGAACAGTTTAATTACCTCTTACGGACACTTTAGCCAGCAATAAAACATCCACGGCCTGTTCCTCGGACATTGAACATCTGGCAATATCTACATTTTCGAATAACAGATGACCGTTCCATCTAAAGCAGCAGATGTCATTTTCAGGATACGTCAATACAGCCCAGAAAGATTAACACCAGACTGGTATTGTGGTTGTTCATCAGGTGATGGGAAATATGCAATATGTACACAAAATAATATACTCACCTTCCTTGAAAATCCAAGAAAGCCAATCGGGCGGAGAATGAGGCGTGAGATGGGAGTAACAACAATTTGTTGCAAGTTGGGGAGGGGAGCTAATAGCTGAACAATAGACTATTCAACCTTTACTAAAGAATAGTCTCATAACCGAGCTCGGTGTGAAAACCCTCATAGACCAGATTTGCCCTGACGGCCAAGGGGGAGTTACAGCACTGATTATGCTTCTGACTATGAATGGGCAGTATAAACCAAAGAATAAGCTAATAATTGTGCACGACTTCAAATGAAACTAGCAGGGAGCAGGTTTTGAACCATCAGTCCAGCGCGTTATCGACAGTGAACAAACGCATGCTCAAGCCGCAGACTCGATAGTGTGTCCTTGCGTTAGCCTGCTACTTAATGCAATAAAAGTGATGACTTTTCAAATAAGTTACTTTACACGTTAACCTCTTCAGTCGACCCTCTACTTTTTTGAACATTTTGTTAAAAATCGCGCAACATTTCAGCGCCCTGCTACTCATGCCAGGAATATAGTACGTTCATATGGTTAGAATGTGTGGATAGGAAACCCTCGGACGTTTTTAAAACTGGTTAAATCACGACTGTGGCTATTACATAACGTGCGTTACATCGGAAAGCGCAGGAAAACCTGATCACAGAAAATGGAAATAAATATCCTTGCGCCACTTCCAGCAATTGTTAACAGTGAGCCGAATTAGATAAGACCGAGCATTCAACTCCCACAGCATCCCCATGTTGTCGAGTATCTTGTGAATTTAATCATCTTTGATTCTTGGTTGAACTGAAAGAGGGGCACCGCTTACCTCCGGTCTCCGCCCAGATCATTCCGGAAGAGCTCTCTCCTGAAATTTTTTCCAAGACGACAGCTAATGATATTTACATCGCCTACGGATGATTTTTATCGCTTATTAACGTTTACTAATACCTAAAGTAGCATTACAAACGTATTTCGAAGTGTTTTGTGAAAGTTTATCGTCTACTTTTTGAATTTTAAAAAATGACGTTACGTTGTGAAATCACTGTTTTTTTCGTTTATCACACAGTCTACATATAACGATATCTTGGCTTTATATGGCCCGATTTAATCGAAATAAAGACCCAATAGTGTTTATGGGACATCTAGGAGTGCCAACAAAGAAGATGGTGAAAGGTAATGACTGTTTTCTATTTTATTGTGCGGTTTGTGTAACGCCGAAATGCTAATTATTTTGTTTACGTCCCCTGCTGTGCTTTTCTGTTGTAGTGTATTGGTGCATGCTATCAGATAATAGCTTCTCATGCTGTCGCCGAAAAGCATTTTAAAAATCGGACTTGTTGCCTGGATTCACAACGAGTGTAGCTTTAATTTGATACCCTGCATGTGTATTTTAATGAACTTTTGAGTTTTAACTAATACTATTAGCATTTAGCGTAGCGCATTTGCATTTCCAGAGCTCTAGTTGGGACGCAAGCGTCCCAAGTAGAGGCAACAGGTTAAGTTGGCTGACAATTTGTTAGCTACACTGTCCTTACGAACCACATAGCATATTACAGCAGTATGTACCGATATGTTAGCTATCTAACGTTAGTAGTTATACATCAATCTTGCCATTAACTATAGGCTATCTAACTACCCAACGTTTATTGACTTGATCATTCCCATCATTCTTAGCTCAGCTAAATGGTATAGTTGTGTGCGTTCTCAATGGACATTCGGGTGCTTTCGTAAATTTGCTTTGGCTCTCTACTCTGATTTCAGAGCACGCTCGCCTGAGTGTACCAGAGCACAGAATCATGAATTTGCGAGCGCTCAACACCCGTTGAATATGGCCGGTGTCAGTAAACGTCGGCAAAAAAACTTATAAAAATGGAATACAATCAAATCTATATTTTCTTGGTAATATTTTCCCAATATTAGTTTTTCACGTTTAAAAACAAATCTCCCATGTAGCCTCTGGGGACTTCCCACATACCCCCGGTTGGAAAACACTGTTCTAGACCAATAAACTACTGGGTGTGCAGGCTTTTGCTCCATCCTAACACTCTTTATTCAACTACACTGAACAAAAATATGAAATGCAACATTCAACAATTAACATGATTTTACTGTGTTACAGGAAATCAGTCAATATAAATAAATGCACTAGGCCCTATTCTATGGATTTCATATGACTGGGAATACAGATATGTATCTGTTGGTCACAGATACCTTAAACAAAGGTGGGGGGTGGATCAAAAAACCAGTCACTTTGGTGGGACCACCATTTGCCTCATGCAGCGTGGCACATCTCCTTCGCATAGAGTTGATCAGGCTGTTGATTGTGGCCTGTGGAATGTTGTCCCACTTCTTTTCAATGGCGGTGCAAAGTTACTGAATATTGGCGGGAGCTGGAAGATGCTGTCGTACACCTCAATCCACAGCATCCCTAACATGCTCAACGGTTGACATGTCTGGTGAGTATGCAGGCCATGGAAGAACTGGGACATTTTCAGCTTCCAGGAATTGTGTACAGATCTTTTCAGGCAATCTCATCCCATCCTAAATTGGTTTAGACATGATCCTTAGTGCCCCCTGGCTGAGTATAGAGAGATGTTCTATTGCCCTGGAAGAGGTGGTTGACATGATGCTAGCCCTTTCAGTGAATTGGCTAGCAGAGATGTGAACAACCAAACCCCCTCTCCCGTTAGGAGGGGAGGGGCAGTTTTACAACTTAACACCCATGTCATACATTCCGTAAAGAGACTCTCCCTGGCCATGCAGTATGGAGAGAGAGTTTCACAGTAAGTATTGAGAATTTTCCAGAACATGTGTGGCTATTATACATTTCAGCATAGTCAGCAAAACTAGTGCTCTCTATGGGTGCTCTGGGTCATTAGGACACCATTAGACATGTCTGGGAAGTGAACACGACTGGTTATTCCTGTAACTGTGTTATGGCCTAATATACACTGTTGCTATGGTTACGTCTCTTGGGTGTTTTCCAGAACATGGGTGTCCCTTTCAGAGGAGTTAGCAGGATGACATGTCTGGTTATTGCTGTAAAGTGCCAAGGACTATTGCTATGGTCCTACATGCATGAACCTGTCTTAGTCGAGAACATGTCTGTATTTTTGAACTATTGGTGTGGCTCTACAGGTTCAATGCCCTAATGTTAAACCAAACTAAAATGAGTGCAGGGCAATACGATAACTGTGGCTAAATGCCAGAGGGGATGAGTCATTAAGAGGAGTTGCTGTGTGTGACGTCAGGAGGAAAAATGTATTTGAAGTATGTGCCAAGACTGGAAAGATAGTTGATTTCATGAACCAGCTCGGCTTGTATTATATTGTAATAAGTCTATTTGAACTCACAGGCTCCGGTATATGATATGATTGACTGAATATTTCCATGACATAAGACGAAGGGATTCTCCGGCCCAACTCTACTACATCCCAGAATTTGAGAATGGAAAGACCAATATTCATATTTTGGAGAATGTGTAAACGGTCGGTGGAGAAGCCAGCTACGTCCGTTTTTTTTCATGTTTGTGACCTCATGAAAGACAATACAGCCACATTACCCTAACTCTGTTTATATAGGAGCCTCAGTTATGAGGTTTGCATCTAATTCTTGTATAAAATAAATGAGTAAGGATGAAACTATTTTTTAACCCTACAGGCTAGGAAGCGTGAGAGATTGTGCCACACGTGAAATGGTATGAACTCTGAACTATTGATCACCTAAAGAAGAAGTGCATACTAAACTAGCATATATCAGACTGTAGCTGAATATATGCGCAAATCTAGTACAAGAACACTGACTGACATGGACAAATCTCCAGAGTGAGATGAAGCTCAGACCACACACGACTCAGAAGATTCCACAAAGAACAGAGCAAACCAGAGCCTCACATCACCAGCTTCACGTAAATACAGTGGATTGCTTTTCCGAATGAGCCTAGCGACATATGTATTTATGTAAGAATAGCTTCTCAGCTCCGATAAAGACAAATGTTCCTTAGTCTTCCTTCCAAAACCCCCTTCTCTTCTCTCTGAATCTATCGTGTTATAGCCAAACTGTTTTTGTTTAGTCCACTAGGGAATCTTCCCTTCCATTGTTAGTAACCATTATCTACTGTTTGTTTGTTTATGAATTTCTGTGATTATGTAGTTAGTGAATAAATAATTGAGCCAATTGGTGTACGGATGATTTATAGTAAAGGCTGGGTTCGTTCACATAACCAACAATTTACGACGTTCAGATGAGACTGACGTGAGGTAAAGAATAAATAATTAATTAGAAGACTAATTGATCAGAAAATTATAACTTTGTAATTTGAAGATTTTCCGTGGTGCCCCGAATTCCTAGTTAATTAAATGTACATGATTAGTTTAATCACGTAATAATAATTACAGAGAATTTATTTCATAAAATAATAGTCTTCACCTTTAATGATGCCAAAGACACGACATGGTCTTCACTGATATATCTCTTAAATAATGTAAACTACGCTTTGGTCTTATTATTGTTCACACAATTTATATTTGGCACAAAATTTTTAAAAAATGTAAGTGGGAATCGAAATGGCATGCCCATATATCCAATATTGACCCTCAGGGAGTTAGATGGAGACATGCTGGCTGTGTGGGGTTGGGGGAATGGGATGGAAGGTTGGGGATGGAGGCCCACTTCTTTTTTGTTTTCTGTTCCTGTTTATACTGAAGGTATTATTCAACTCTATAGTTATTCCTTACAGTTTTTTGTTGTTTATTTTTAGGGACAGTGTCACGACTCCCGCCGAAGTTGGCTCCCCTGCCTGTTCGGGCGGGCCTTGGCGGTCGTCGTCAACGGCCTACTAGCCGCCACCGATCCCTTTTCCTTTTTCTGTTTGTTTTGTCTTATTAGTTGCAACTGTGTTTAATTGTGTTTTCCTGATGTGCTTCCTTATTTAAGGCTGGTAAACCCGCCCGTGTTTTGTGCGGGATTAATTTAGTGTTACGTGTTGTGTCGTTGGGTGTGTTCATGCTCGAAACCGTGTACCCTGTGTTTTGGGTTGGTCAGTATTTCTCGCGCCCTGTGTTTTGGGCATTGTATTTTGGTGCCATATTAAAGTGCACTTTTCCCTTTGGAACTCTGCTCTCTGCGCCTGATTCTTACCTCACACACCCAGTCCCGCGTGACAGACAGCCTACACATAGATTTTATAGACTTATAATTTGAAACGGATAAATGTACCCACCCCCCCCACCCCAATGTACTCCAAATTCATAGAGGAACATTATTACAGTATTTCAACCAGCAGTGTAGCCAGAGAAGATCGCAACAGAGTTCAACACCACAACCTATTTTTGGTAGTAGCATGAAAATGATAACAATGAATTGTTGACACTGTTCACAAGTGTAAGTCAGTAAATTCTTCCTGTTTCACTACGGCAAACATATCACAGGTCTCACAGTTCATGGCTTCACCGTTCATCTCCAAATCGGACTCCAAATCAGAGGAATCCGACATGCTTATACATAGGTCAGAAACATCAGTCCTGTGACAGCCAGGTAACCTAGCTATTCGGAGCTAGCCGGGGCTAGCCGGCCAAAGTTAGCTTGAGGTGACGGTAAAATCCAACCAACATGATGTGTTCAGAACAGTACTAACACTGTTGTCCAAAACGAAAACAAGTGTTTTAAAAAGTAGAAAACACAGAAGCGATGTACAATGTTTACATACACTTAGGTTGGAGTCATTAAAACTCATTTTTCAACCACTCCACAAATTTCTTGTTAACAAACTATAGATGTGGCAAGTCGGTTAGGACATCTACTTTATGCATGACACAAGTAATTTTTCCAACAATTGTTTACAGACAGATTATTTTACTTATAATTCACTGTATCACAATTCCAGTGGGTCAGAAGTTTACATACACTAAGTTGACTGTGCCTTTAAACAGCTTGGAAAATTCCAGAAAATGATGGCATGGTTTTAGAAGCTTCTGATTGACTCAAATGATGTCAATTAGCCTATGTTGAATAAAATTAAATTTAAACTTAGTCTACCGGTTGTAGAGAGATGGTAGGTACAGTGCTTTCAGAAAATATTCACACCCCTTGACTCTTTAGAGAGATGGTAGGTACAGTACTTTCAGAAAGTATTGTTTACCTGACTTTTTAGAGAGATGGTAGGTACAGTGCTTTCAGAAAGTATTGTTTACCTGACTTTTTAGAGAGATGATAGGTACAGTGCTTTCAGAAAGTATTCACACCCCTTGACTCTTTAGAGAGATGGTAGGTACAGTGCTTTCAGAAAGTATTCACACCCCTTGACTCTTTAGAGAGATGGTAGGTACAGTGCTTTCAGAAAGTATTCACACCCCTGGACTTTTTAGAGAGATGGTAGGTACAGTGCTTTCAGAAAGTATTGTTTACCTGACTTTTTAGAGAGATGGTAGGTACAGTGCTTTCAGAAAATATTGTTTACCTGACTTTTTAGAGAGATGGTAGGTACAGTACTTTCAGAAAGTATTGTTTACCTGACTTTTTAGAGAGATGGTAGGTACAGTGCTTTCAGAAAGTATTGTTTACCTGACTTTTTAGAGAGATGGTAGGTACAGTGCTTTCAGAAAGTATTGTTTACCTGACTTTTTAGAGAGATGGTAGGTACAGTGCTTTCAGAAAGTATTCACACCCCTGGACGTTTTAGAGAGATGGTAGGTACAGTGCTTTCAGAAAGTATTGTTTACCTGACTTTTTAGAGAGATGGTAGGTTCAGTGCTTTCAGAAAGTATTGTTTACCTGACTTTTTAGAGAGATGGTAGGTACAGTGCTTTCAGAAAGTATTGTTTACCTGACTTTTTAGAGAGATGGTAGGTACAGTGCTTTCAGAAAGTATTCACAGCCCTGGACTTTTTAGAGAGATGGTAGGTAGAGTGCTTTCAGAAAGTATTGTTTACCTGACTTTTTAGAGAGATGGTAGGTACAGTGCTTTCAGAAAGTATTGTTTACCTGACTTTTTAGAGAGATTGTAGGTACAGTGCTTTCAGAAAGTATTCACACCCCTTGACTTTTTAGAGAGATGGTAGGTACAGTGCTACAGGTGCAGTAGTGAGTACAGCGAGATAAACTAGCTCTGCTATGAATAAAGAAATGGTTTTGAAGTTGGACTTCTCTCCTCCTGACTGACTCTTCATCTCAAGAAGGTCAGCTAGGGTGGGTATAATTTGGGGAACGTTCCAACAGGAATCTGTAACACAAACTTCGGAAAGTACAAGGTTGCCAACAATCAACGCATACGAATAGCATGATCAATTCACCTAGCCAACAAGCTGCCGAATAGGCATCAACTCACCACGTAGCTTCTTATTCTTATTGTTTGTCCATAGGCTGCCAGATTGTTGTTATTTAAGAAGTTGTTGGAACGTTGCACAAATGAAACCCGTCAGCTAATTCAGTTGTTGGCTAAAGCCTGCACTGACCTTGTGTTTAGTCAAGCTGACAGCACCTGGCTGGCATAGCTTGGTGATAGCTGCAGCTGGCTAGCCTATCTAGCTGATATTTCTTTGTTAAATCAGTCATGGTAAGATAGCAAGAGCCAGTGTCTGGAATGTGTTTCATAAAACACTCGTTATACAACGCCTTGCTATGAAAGTAGCTTGCAACTTAGTTTCAACGTTTCATCAAGGTATGTAAATACATTTTTGAAAATAAGAGAGCCGCACACTCTAGGAGCTCGGATGCAAACATTTAATTACCAACGTAACAGCCAAGCTGTCTTCATCAGGGTATAATCACAAACACTCGTTTATATAGTGTCAAAAGACACAGGCGTCTGTAATCATGGCCAAGAGTGGCCTAAAATCATTGGTTAATTCTCAAATATTAAAATGACATACAAACAACAAATGGATAGCATACGATCATAAATTCATTTTTGACTACACAAGCTTACAAACAATTACAATGGCAGTCACAATAATCACAAGAATGTCTTCAGATCAAAGTCTACGTTGAGCCCGAAGGGAGCAAGGGTCTTTAAGTTAAAGATCCAGGCAGCCTCTCGTTTTAACAATAAATTATCAAGGTCACCCCCTCTCCTAGGGATGGTGACATGTTCGAGGCCAATATAACGCAGAGACGAAAACTGGGTAAGTAAAGTTTTTACACCTAATGGTGCTACGATGCTCTGAGATACGTACTTTTAATTCGAGCTTTGTTTTACCCACAATTTGTTACCACAAGGACAAGTTATAAGATAAATAACTGCCTTAGTGGGGCACGTAATAACACCTTTGATTGGGATCGATTTCCCGGTTTGTGGGTGTTTGAAGGATCTACATTTATAAGTGCCATTACATTGAGCACATTGTTCAGGAATATCTTGGGGTGGTAAATCAGAGTGTACCAATTGGTCTCTGAGATTTCTGCCCCGTGAGAATACGGCCAAGGGAAGGTCCGAAAAGACATTACCGAGACTATCATCGGATTTTAGAATGTGCCAATGTTTGTGAACGATTCCCTTAATTTGTTCAGAACGCTTTGAATAGCGGGTAGTTGCAATGCGTCTTTTTGCGAGACTGACCTTGAAAAAGGTCATGTTTTGTTTTTAATTTTCTCAATAGCAATATTAATCTGATCATTTTTGTAGCCCTTCTCCTTGAACTTTCTTTGCGTCTCAGCCATATTTCTGTCGAAATCTGATTTTCCAAATCTTTTGATTTGACAGAATTGGCTGTAGTGCAAACAATTTTTCAAGGGAAGTGGGTGACAACTATCAGCCCTCAACAAACTGTTACGATCAGTACGCTTCTTGTAAAGATCAGTGTAAAGAACATTATCTTCACACAAGATCAGAAGATCAAGAAAACTGATTTGACGTGTATCAGATTGCATAGTAAATCTCAAATGATCAGAACAGTAGTTAAGAAAAGCATGGAACGCCTGGAGCTGTTTTGCATCACCCCTCCATAGAACAAAAATATCATCAATATACCGTTTCCAAATAATGATGTTAGGCAAGAAAACAGTTAGGCACAATACATGTTACCGTGGAACCGATATCAACTACTGCAAGTTGAATGCCCGTGGTCTTCAGTCAGCTCAGCTGTCCTAGAACAATATTATATAACTGGCTATAACTTATCCGTTGAGGTGTAGGCTACATGTGGACATTGCACAAATGCCGCCCAGCTTGATACATTTTCTGTTGTACATATCATATTGATGTGCTTCTAAAGACAGCATGCCTACACTTTACCTAACAAATCAAAATCTGTTCTGTGTAGTGTACAACTTCAGCTGCCTAACCAGAAGTAGAGTGGCATTTCTATAGTCTATTTGCCCAAATGTAAAGATGTGGCTGTCTAACACACTGGCATGCACAGCTCTCTGAGTGACGTTCTGTGTTCAAGTCTCCAGTGGGTGATGAAACCCCTTCCATCTATTGAATGTATTACAGGTTATGAACAGTCAGTCAGGTGGCAGGAGGGGTGGAGTTGAGTACAAGGTCTTTCCCAATTCAGACATCAGTATCAAATGGTCTTTGTCAGAGGAATGCGTTTACAAGACATTCACTCTTTCACATCATAGAAAAACGTTTTGCAACGGAAAATAAGTTCAATAAACGACAGAGTATGTTGTCCATTGAAGTTGTCTCTAGGTGTTTTGATATCAGATTCAGGATGAATAATAACTAGGTTTGAAAGGGTTTGATACACCTTTGGCCAGGAGTGTTTCCAATTCACATTACCTGACAATAAAAGCCCTAGCCCTAGGCTCATAGCTTACGAATAGGATCCAGAGTATGACCAGGTCATGAGATCAGTGCAGTCAGGTGTAATGTCCAGGGGCCTCATTTACGTGTGTACATACAAAATATACCCCAAAATGTGTGTGCGCCAGTTCACGCAAACAGGAATTTATTAATGTATAAAAAAGTAACTTGGCGTGAGAATGTGCTCACCTCCCTGCAAACTTTAGACCATGCGTACGCACATCTGCTAGTGGCTGAAATATTCTGTTGCAAGCTGGCAAGTAAGTATTTTGTGCAAATCGAGGATATGATGAAAAGGTTTTTTTTTTAAACTGGAAAACATATGAACAAGAATGCACCCATTTGCTGTTAGGGAGAAGAGCGAAAATCTGTTTTATTTTTAGAATCTAAAATAATCGACATAGGAATCTTTTTCCTATTTTGTATAACAAACTCCTCACCTTTTCTGGCTGTGATGGGTTCATATTAGAGGTCGACCGATTATGATTTTTCACCGCTGAGACCGATTATTGGAGGACAAAAAAAAGCTGATGCCGATTTATACAAATATATTTGTAACAATGACAATTACAACAATACTGAATGAACACTTAATATAATACATCAATAAAATCAATTTAGTCTCAAATAATAATGAAACATGTTCAATTTGGTTTAAATAATGCAAAAACAAAGTGTTGGAGAAGAAAGTAAAAGTGCAGTATGTGCTATGTAAGAAAGCTAACGTTTAAGTTCCTTGCTCAGAACATGAGAACATATGAAAGCTGGTGGTTCCTTTTAACATGAGTCTTCAATATTCCCAGGTAAGACATTTTAGGTTGTAGTTATTATAGGAATTTTTCTCTCTATACCATTTGTACTTCATAGACCTTTGACTATTGGATGTTCTTTTAGGTACTTTAGTATTGCCAGCCTAATCTCGGGAGTTGATAGGCTTGAAGTCAAACAGCACAATGCTTGAAGCACAGCGAAGAGCTGCTGGCAAATGCATGAAAGAGCTGTTTGAATGAATGCTTACGAGTCTGCTGCTGCTTACCACCACTCAGTCAGACTGCTCTATCAAATCATAGACTTAATTATAACACAATAACACACAGAAATACGAGCCTTAGGTCATTAATAAGGTCAAATCCGGAAACTATCATTTCGAAAACGAAACGTTTATTCTTCAGTGAAATGTGGAACCGTTCCATATTTTATCTAACGGGTGGCATCCCTAAGTCTAAATATTGCTGTTACATTGCACAACCTTCAATGTTATGTCATAATTATGTACAATTCTGGCAAATTTATTACGGCCTTTGTTAGGAATAAATGGACTTCACACAGTTCGCAACGAGCCAGGCAGCCCAAACTGCTGCATATACCATGACTGCTTGCACGGAACGCAAGAGAAGTGACAATTTCCCTAGTTATAAGAAATTCATGTTAGCAGGCAATATTAACTAAATATGCATGTTTAAAAATATATACTTGTGTATTGATTTTAAGAAAGGCGTTGATGTTTATGGTTAGGCACATTGGTGCAACGACAGTGCTTTTTTCGCGAATGCGCTTGTTAAATCACCCACTGTGATTTAATGATAAATTAACAGGCACCGCATCGATTATATGCAACGCCGAACAAGCTCGATAAACTAGTAATATCATCAACCATGCGTAGTTAACTAGTGATTATGTTAAGATTGATTGTTTTTTATAAGATACGTTTAATGCTAGCTAGCACCTTACCTTGGCTCCTTGCTGCACTCGCATAACAGGTAGTCGGCCTGTCACGCAGTCTCCTCGCGGAGTGCAATGTAATCGGCCATAATCGGTGTCCAAAAATGCAGATTACCGATTGTTATGAAAACCTGAAATCGGCCCTAATTAAATCAGCCATTCCGATTAATCGATCGACCTCTAGTTCATGTTCCCGAAGGAGTCATACAATAACTGACATTCCTTTTCATACAGGAGTAAAAAAGGCACTACTTTTGTGAGATAAAAAAAAAGGGTTTCACACTGATGTACAATGTAGAGAAAACAGAGCAATTCAAGAGGGTAAGATTTGTCCATTTTTCTTTGCCCTATGTCATAAATTACATCGAATTCAGTGTCGGTTGGTGCCGTTTAGGATGAGGGAGGACAATATTTTTTTTTATGAGCATGTCAGTTCATGCTGCAAGAGTTCTGATCGGTTGGAGGATGTCCTCCGTAAGTTGTCATAATTACTGTGTAAGTCTATGGAAGGGGGTGAGAACCATGAGCCTCCTAGGTTTTGTATTGAAGTCAATGTACCCAGAGGAGGACGGGAAGCTACACCATGGTGTGCTACCTTATCGAATGCTGTTGAGGTTACTGTAGACCTTCACTGCAAAACTGTATTTTAATACATTAGTTTGTGACGTGAATATATTTAACAGTTTTATCTAAAAATAATAACTTTAATGTTTCACTATTTAGATTTTGTTCTGAAATTCACTGAGGATGGTCCTCCCCTTTCTCCTCTGAAGATCCTCCATTTATATAATTGTCCATTAGATTGTTCTCCACAATATTATAACCTTAATATACTTGTACTTGATAGTATTGATGAAATAAGAATGGTCATTTGCTGTGACTGTTGCTAGTTTAGACTGTGCTGCTCTTGGTTGTAACTTTTCCATATTTGGCATCATGAGGTGGTACATGATATCAGATCCTTGGCTTTCATTGCCTATATTGGAGATCAATATGTGTTGAGAGGGGCCGTTTCTATGGCGGCACAAATACTCAATACAGGAACAGATTGTCTTCCCGGAGGGTGGATATTGAAATTCAGTCTCCTAGCTTTGTAAATAAATATATGGATCACAACCTTAAAAAAAGCTCATTCTGATTTATCAGAGGCTGCTGCAGCACCCCGTACTTCCTGCAGGTCCTTTTCCAGATACAGCATAAATTACTGTTAAAGATTTATCATCCTGCCAACAAAATAGACCGGTAGTTTATGTGAAATGTTTGACAGTATGGGTATGCTACAGTATTGGTGTGAGATAGTTGCATATTTAATCTGAGCCTATACCAAGCCAGGGTATAGAAACCCAATAATCTATTGATAAACTAAATATTAAACAACAATTAGTCTTCTGCATGCCATGGCCTAATGCCAATATTTCCACATTAGATAAATAAATAAATAAGGGCGTTATTGTCACCATAAAAAGTGAATGGAAGGTATTTTTCAGGCAGAGTTCTAATGCTCCTTCACGCAGTTTTATGACAAGGTCAGATTTTTATAACAGGAAACTTGCGCTTGTATGGCGTGGGCAGACTTTCAAAAATGGCGCAGGCAGAAATTGTGTGAAATTTATGCAAAGTTTATAAATGAGGCCCCAGAAAATACATGTATGAATTTTGCAACACCACTTTTGAACCAGTGGTGCCATCCCTCTAAACAAAACAATTGCATATACCCACACTGAAAACGCCACCATTAAATCGATTAGAAAGGGGTATGAGTGTAGCGCCCCACGGTCGACGCTGCTGTGTTATTCCCTCTTGACAAAACGTAATTAAAAACTATTCATAAAAGTACAGTACCTGTCCAACTCAAAGAAAGAGATTCTCTTGCAAACAACTTAGTGTGACATAACGTTCAGTTGTTCGGCAATTGTCCAGCAGAATTTCAGAGAAATTGTAGACTCACAGGCTGACCACACCGCTTGTGAGTGTTGCAAAATAAATTTAGAAATCTGTTATTCAATTATTGCGCCAACGAGCGTCTGCATTGCCAAGGGTTAAAAGGCTTACTACACCATTCGCGTGTGCGAGCGTTGCAAAATACATTTAGAAATCTATGTTATTCAATTATTGCACCCACACTGCTCGCGCGCGCCAACGAGCGTCTGAGTTGCCAAGGTCTAAAATAGAAATCAGTTCTATTTCTGACGCAGATTGCGCTGCAAGTCCTGCCTCTCCCAGCTCCTCATTGGTTTACAGTAGCAGGTACCCACGTGCCATCTCCTCATTGGTTATACCCACGTGGGTGACTGAAAGACGAACGAGCTCAGTGGCGGTAATGTACCTAATTTATGAAAGTTGCCAATTGTAATATAGTCAAGAGAAGAAAAAGCCTGGAAAGAAGAGAGATGACTCGAAACGATTCGGTTGACCGTTTTATGTATGGATTAATTGGCGGAGTAAAGGACCTTGTGCATTTCAGGTAAAATAACAACTCAATGTTTATATCCCAGGACAAATTAGCTAGCAACAGCAAGCTAGCTAAATAGGACAAATTAGTTAGCAAGTGCAAGCTAACTAGCTAAATTGCCATAAATGTTCAATGCTTTTCGAACCTGTCCCCAAATGAATATAATTGGTTCAGAGTTTGTTTTGATATTTTAACCTGCGTGTCGTGATCGCTTTTGGTGTGGGGGGACAAATAAATTTATGCACAATGGCGCACGCATGCAGACGGTTAGGGTTCCGTAACAAGGAATTAGCTGTTGCTAGCTAACACGCTGTTGCTAGCTCCAATGCATTTAGAAGGAAATAAATTCCACAAATTAACTTTTAATTTAAATGCATGAAGCTGGTTGAGAGAATTCCAAGTGTGCAAAGCTGTCATAAATGCAAAGGGTGGCTATTTGAATCTCATATATAAAATATATTTTGATTTGTTTAACACTTTGATTTGTTTAACACATTACATTGTAATGTTTTTAAAATTGTATTGCTGCCTTAATTTTGCCAGACAATCTGAAATTATAGTTTTACATTCATGAACCAACAATCTATGTAAGCAAGGCTGAGAACTGTAATATGGGAACAATGAAACAACAAAGTATTGAGGGTTACTATATACAGTATTAAATGTATAGAAAATCTTCTAATGGCAATGACGTTTACTTAGTTTTACATTTTCACATCAATATGCCATCCAATGAATTGAATATTTCCAAATAGTTTCTCAACAAGGACCATGCATTTCATTATATATTATGTTTGATGCATTTGCAAAAATGTACACCCAAAACATATGAAGTAAACCTGTAGCACATTTTCTGACATTGGGGATATACTGTATGTTTTATATACACATTCAGAAAGACACGTCTGGCACATTTCTGAGGACCAACAACTCCAGCCACAGCATTAGTGCACATTATCCTACGAAACCAACAATGTGTCAACGGTCATTTAAAAAAAAAAAAAAAGAGAATGCCCGAGTTACCTATAGTTTGGTCCCTTTACCAAAAAAAACTACAACATTTACCTAAAAAAAAAACAGTAGGTGGATTGAAAATATAGTAAGTGAGAGAGAGCGAGAACTCTCCTCTAGTAAAAGGATCTGCTCATAAAATATTACATTCCAAGGTTTACTGGTGAAAGCCAGATAAAGGACACTGATATATTTGTGGGACTTTTGCAATATTCAGTGTGCTGATGAGACTTCTGTTATGATTGTGCTCCTAATATTTTATACATCGATAAAAGAAAACATGTTTGCTTGTTGAACTCATAGCGATTTGCTAAATATTACGTGTTTTTTAATTAGCATGATTGTGGAGTGTTCAATCCTCTTGGATAACAAGAGATGTGCTTTTGGTTGGACAACACAGTCAATTATGACATCCATAAGACACATGCAACACAAACAATTCACCGTGATCACAATAAGGGCATTGAAAAGTAAAAAAAGAGTTAAATGCTCAAACTGAACAAAAGTATAAAAGCAACATGTAGTGTTAGTCCCATGTTTCATGAGCTGAAATAAAACATCCCAGACATTTTCCATACGCACAAAAAGTTTGTTTCTCTTAAATGTTGTGCACATGTGTTTACAAAGTTAACTAGCTTTCCTAGTTAAATAAAGGTTAAATAAAAAATTGTAAAAACTATTTACATCCCTGTTAGTGAGCATTTCCCCTTTGCCAAGACTATCCATCCACCTGACAGGTGTTGCATATCAAGAAGCTGATTAAACAGCACGATCATTACACAGGTGCACCTTGTGCTGGGGACAATAAAAGGCCAATTTAAAATGTGCTGTTTTCTCACACAATGCCACAGATGTCTCAAGTTGAGGGAGTGTGCAATTAGCATGCTGACTGCAGGAATGTCCATAGCTGTAGCCAGATTCTCTACTGTAAGCCTCCTCCAATGTCGTTTTAGAGAATTTGGCAGTACATCCAACCAACCACGTGTAACCATGCCAGCCCAGGACCTGCACATCTGGCTTCTTTACCTGCAAGATCAAAGAATTTCTACACAAACTGTCAGAAACCTTTTTGGGGAAACTCATCTGCCTGCTCATCGTTCACACCAGGGTCTTGACCTGATTGCAGTTCGACTTTGTAACTGACTTCAGTGGGCAAATGCTCACCTTCGATGGCCTGGATGAATCCCGGTTTCAACTGTACCGGGCAGATGGCAGACAGCATGCATGGCTTCGTGTAGGTGAACGGTTTGCTTTGATGATAAAATAGAAAAGAAAGCCATAATGGTGCGTTCACAAAGAAAGAAAAACAATTGAAAAAAAAGTTATTGCCTACCTGTGACCTATGTGGGGATAACCTCCACTAATTCCCTTCTCTTTTTGTGGAGATTTTTCTCTCACTTCCCCATCCCTTCTTCCCTAGCTCTCTGGCTCATCCTTGTTAGTTCCCTTGCTTCCTATTTGCACTTCTCCATCTCTTCATTGTGCCCCATGGTGGCGGTGGGGTTATGGTATAGGCAGGCATAAGCTATGGACAACGAACACAATTGCATTTTAGATACCGTGACGAGATCCTGAGGCTCATTGTCGTGCTATTTATCCTCCTCCATCACCTCATGTTTCAGCATGATAATGCACGGCCACATGTCACAAGGATCTATACACAATTCCTGGAAGTTGAAAATGTCACAGTTCCATGGCCTGCATACTCAGACATGTCACCTCAATGAGCATGTTTGGGATGCTCTGGATTGGCGTGTACAGCGGTTTGTTTCCGCCAATATCCAGTAACTTCGCACAGCCATTGAAGAGGAGTGGGGCATTCCACAGGCCACAATCAACAGCGTAAAGGAGATGTGTCACAATGCAAATGGTGGTCACACCAGATACGGACAGCTTTTCTGATCCACTACTTTTTTTAAAAGCTATCTGTGACCAGTCTGTATTCGCGGTCATGTGATATCCAAAGATTAGGGCCTCATGAATTCATTTCAATTGACTGATTTCCTGATATGAACTGTAACTCAGTAACATCATTGAAATCATTACATGTTGCTTTTATATTTTTGTTCTTAAATTACGTTATCCACAACTAACAATAGTAATAAACCCATTTTAAATGACTTATGGTTGCAGTTACCCATATGATATTAATGTACAAAATAACAGATACAGGAGGGACTTTATCTATTTCCTGTTTCAACAATATCTCTTGAAGTTCAGATGGGCTCAATGAAAAATAGCATCATTAAGTAGAATATAGGTCTTTGTGCAATACATGGAGATGATATATACAGTATCAAAATGCCATTGCTTATTATGTTAACCATGACATTTTCCATCCTAAAAGCAAACCTACAGTAGAATACAACAGTCTAGTTTTAGAGCTCAATTATCAATGTAAGTGCGGGTGAATCAAATGCAGAGAAAACAGATCGTGGACAGTTTTTCTATTTATGACAAACTGCTCAACCTATAGCAATGACAACTTTTCCCACAAAGGCCAACAAGACAGACCAACAGATCAACATTGACAAAGGTTGTTCAAGTGTGTGGAATTGTGTGGGAAATTCCTACAGAGTCATGTTAAATAATGTAAAGTAAAGCTAGTGTATATGATTCAAGTCTAAGGGTCTCATACAGTTGCGATACGTACAGTAATTTAGCCAAATGTTTTGACAGGAGAAAAGGGGTAGGAGCATCTATTCAATGTGCTCATGTTGTCCTTTGAATCAGACACCGCTAACGTTGCGACACGTACAGTTTTTGTCCACGGGACCTTGGTGCGGCCACACCATTTCAGGATGGCAGAGCTGCAAAGCATGTTGGGAGGTGGCATGGTCCTGTTTGGTGGGTCGTCACTAGTTAACACAGCCACAAAGTCGAAATGATGGCTAAACTCTGCCTATTTCTATAATTTCACGTTTATTTTCAACCTAAACCCTAATAACCTTAAATGAATGCCAAAATGCACATTTTTGTAGCTAATTTTGCCTTTGTGGCTCTGGAATCTGACTTTGTGATCTAGTGGAAACCTGGTTGGGGTGGGGTGCGATGAGGGTTGGGTATGGGAGGGGATTTTGGTAGTGGTTGGGGGTTGGTTGGTTGACATTGAAGGGGAAGAGGGTTGGATGGGGAGGCCCTATCTACTGTTTCGCTATGTCTCCTTTCTTCAGGATGATCTGCCGTTGCCATGGCGCCAACTTGCTCTCGTTGTAACCCATGGTCCGTAGTCGCTCCTGCTCTTTCTTCTCCCCGCTCTCCTTTGCCTTGTTTGCAAGCTCATCTTCTTTTCTGAGTGCACCAATAAGAGGGAAGGTGAATACAAGGTGTCAGTGTGATTCAATGTGTGACTGTTTCAGCTTGTATTAAGAAACAATTGCCTGATTCTGGGCCAACCCGAACTCTACTGTGCTGTCTCTGATATGTTATTTTTACATGGTAACTATGGTGCATGCGTTACCAGTATAGCTTGCTCGGTTTGACCCTGTTGAGTAAATAAAAAGGTCACTATTACCCTGGGACCCAGTCTGTTTAGCTCACCTCTCCTTGTCTGTCATGACACGGAGTACAATGAGTGGAATGTAAGCACAAAACAGATTCTGGATTTTAGGCTAGGTCACCACAGTCAAATGTAAATATTTGAGATGGGCTTAAATTAGCTGGGAGTTTAAACTTTTGGGACAATTCTATTGGTTCCATTGTACCGGGCAAACCAAAGCTCAAGTATTTGACCCTGGTCTGGTAACAATGAATACTTTTGGTACCTCCTATAACTGGTTACCACCTAGTAAACATACATTACGGTGTCATTTCTAAATACATACCAGGTAAAGAGACTTCTGCCTTATGGAGGATTTAACTCACTTTTAAACGTGTCGTATTACAATGAGCAGGATCAATGAGTTCGTCACCTAACGCTGATTGCTGATTGTTAATGACCGAGTCCTATTGTATCAAAAAGGCAGCAACATTTGAGGGCTGATACGTCAATATAATGCCATGCTTGCCTCTAGTTGATCCATTTTATATGATGTCTTATGAATATTTATTATATGAGAGTTTGACTGCTTCATTATAACTCTGCAGGGGGATGTATGAAATGATGGGTGTTATTCTAATATTACTGACCAGTAGTTGGAAACCTTGATCTTTTCAGTCCATGTGAAACCAAAAATCTGCATGCTATATGGCATCACTACTAACCAGGATTCCCATGCAACCTTTTTATGTGAGTAAAGTACGTGTCGGATAAAGAATGTCACAACAGGGATAATGGAAAACAGCTCATTTTTTGGTAAACTTTCCAAATGTTGACAAAGCAAAACACGCTAGACAATGTGGGATCTTTTTGTCTCGGTAAAATGTATTATGCGAGAAATGGTGGCGGAAATGCGCAAATATTGATATAATATCGAAATAAACATGGAGTCACGCAATGATATGTTGTGTGGTGCTCCCACTACGACTCGGGAAAGCTGTTTATTGGGCTACGGATTCAATCATTTGTATTGTATTATTGAACCTTTATTTTGCCAGGGAAGACAGTGAAACCTAGGTCTCCTTTCCAATATATATAATAGTTTGTGGCATATTATAAATGAACATTTTATAGAATGTTTTCTTACCTTTTTTGCCCCCTGTCCGACCCGGAGAAGTTAGGCACAAAAAGGAATTTAAGGAAATACAGTATTAATACATGGCATTCAAAACGTTACTTAACGACTACAGGAAATAATGTGTATAGTGGTTATACAGTAGGTAGCTAGCTATATGCTCTAAATATTTCAGGATCTACATGACTTTTTTTATCAACCCACCCAACACAACTTGAGGGGGGAAAAGAGAAGATTTAAAAAAAAACATTAACCAAGGCAAACAGACAAACAACCGGAGAAATTGACAGAAGGGAGGACAAATCAGAGACCATTGAAGAGATAATGGAGTAACAGTGTAAGCTCCTGATTGGAGTAATGGGATGGGTAGCACCGCCTCTCACTCACTTCTCTTCATCAAGCTTTTTCTTGATGATGTCCCTTCGCCATCCTGGCATGGACGCCAGGCGCGCCACCTCCTCATCCACCTGCAGAGGACCAAACGCACAAGAGCCCGTCACAATGGGGCCCACACTTTAAACACTGTCCCTGCCCAACTCCACTACTACAGTCTTCCCATTAGCCTCCAAGGAACTGACACTTTTCCCATCCTTTGTTGTTTCTCCAATGATGTAGCTCACAAAGGTGAATCACCTGATTATGGACCCTGTATAATGCTTACATAGTATGGCTGAAACATACACTGTGAAGAGCTGGCATCGAATACCATTTAAAAAACATTTCAAATACATTATCTGTTGCTTTGTTGAGCTAGCAAGGTATCAAATAGAGTAGTCACAAAACTGCAAACCTCACCCATCTGGCATTCCAGCCAAGCTAAAGCAATTTCTAATAAAATTTGAACCCAGGTCTAGACCTTATCAGCTGACTCTGGGCCCAAGAAGTGAAGGTAACCTGCCTAAATGACTACCACCCTCGGTAGCCATGAAGTGCTTCGAAAGGCTGGTCATGGCTCACATCAACACCAGACCCACTCCAATTTGAATACCCCAACAGATCCACAGATGATGCAATCGCACTCCACACAGCACTTTCCTACCTGGACAAAAATAACACCTATGTGAGAATGCTGTTCATTGACTACAGCTCCGCATTCAACAGCATAGTACCCACACTAAGCTAAGGACCCTGGGACTAAACACCTCTGCAACTGGATCCTGGACTTCCTGACGGGCCGCCCCCAGGTGGTGAGGGTAGGTAACAACACATCTGCCACGCTGATCCTCAACACAGGGTTCCTTCAGGGGTGAGTCTCCTCCTGTACTCCCTGTTCACCCTTCGACTGCATGGCCAAGCACAACTCCAACACCATCATTAAGTTTGCTGATGACACAACAGTGGTAGGCCTGATCACCAACAACAATAAGACCGACTATAGGGGAGAGGTCAGAGACCTGACCGTGTGGTGCCAGGACAACAACCTCTCCCTTAATGTAAACAAGACAAAGGAGCTGATCGTGGACTACGGGAAAAGGCGGGCCTGTAGTGGAGCGGGTCGAGAGTTTCAAGATCTTTGGCATCCACATCACCAACAAACTATCATGGTTCAAGCACACCAAGACAGTCGTGAAGAGGGCACGACAAAACCTTTTCCCCATTGGGAGATTGAAAAGATTTGGCATGGGTCCCCAGATCCTCAAAAAGTTCTACAGCTGCACCATTGAGAGCATCCTGACCGGTTGCATCACAGCCTGGTATGGCAACTACTCGGCATTCGACTGTAAGGCGCTACAGAGGGTAATGCGTATGGCCCAGTACATCACTGGGGCCAAGCTTCCTGCCATCCAGGATCTATATACCAGGCGGGGTCAGAGGAAGGCCAAAAAATTGTCAAAGACTCCAATCACCCAAGTCATAGACTGTTCTCTCGGCTACCGCTCGGCAAGCGATACCGGAGAGCCAAGTCTAGGTACAAAAGGCTCCTTAACAGATTCTACCCCCCAAGCAATAAGACTGCTGAACAATTAAACAAATGGCCACCCAGACTATTTACATTGACACCCCCCCCTTTGTTTTTACACTGCTGCTACTTGCTGTTTATGATCTATGCAGTCACTTTACCCCTACTTTCAACTAACCTAAACCCCCTGAATATAGCTTCATTATTGTGTTGCTTTTTATTTTTGACTTCAGTTTATTTTGTAAATCTTTTCTTAACTCCATTTCTTGAACTGCATTGTTAGTTAAGGGCTCGTAAGTAAGCATTACACAGTAAGGTCTACACCTGTTGTATTCGGCGCATGTGACAAATCAAATGAGATTTGGAGAGCCAGTTTTAAGTGACTGAAACGCAGCTCATTGCAGACAGGTTGTGGACAGTGCACACACACTGCCTGAAACCCGTCTCTTTCAGGTCCTAATTAGAGGATGGGAGCCATCTTGGATTTCTCATTTTCACCTGGCTACAGATCCATTATCCCTCGCATCCCTCTCACCCCACAGCGTTTCACTGGCCCTAGCCAACAGTATCCGTGTAAGCTTAGCTCTCTACACATTGCATTTCTTATGGTTCCCCTGGGAACTCTAGAATGGGAGTAAAAATATGTGATGTAATTTGATAGAAAGTGAGACAAAGCCAGTTTAATGCTACCTATACAACAGCACAGCAGCCATTGTAGATTTACATGGTTGTATGCTAATTGCATCATATACAAGGCGTGCGCTGCCGCAGTCGGAAGGCATCCATTCATACCTGGACGAGTAACAAGAACGGTTGCTGTTTAGGGAATGCATGGAAATTCCTTGAAGCCTTCATGTTGCAAGGCAGTACTCTTGAGCTAATATACTATGAACTGATAGGCAAAAACCAATACTGTGTCTTATTGTATATATATGTGTGCGCTGAACTTGGTAAGAAATTGAAATATGGATTGTTAAATGGTCCTTTGAACATGGTGCCCTTTCTTGCCATGATAAAATATGGACATTTAGATTAGAGGTGACACAAAAACCCAATTGATAAAATCCACTCAGAGGGAGAATTTCTCGTGTCAGCTCTCTTAAGATTCCTTCTCAAAACCCATTGGATGAGAAAGCCAGAGGTCCCACCCCTGTGACCTTCTCCTCCAATGGGTTTGAGAAGGAGGCAATGAGAGAGGACGTGAGGAGTATTCAATTCATTCAAGGGGCTTTATTGGCTTGTAAAATGAACAGTAAATGTTACACACAGATCCAAAAGAATAAAGACATTTCAAATGTCTTTATGTCTATATACAGTGTTGTAACGTTGTGCAAATAGTTAAAGCAAAAAAGTAAAAATAAGTAAATATGTATTTACAATGGTGTTTGTTCTTCACTGGTTGCCCTTTTCTTGTGGCAACAGGTCACACCTTGCTCCTGGGATTGCACACTGTGGTATTTCACCCAATAGATATGGGAGTTTATCAAAATTGGATTTGTTTTCAAATTCTTTGTGGATCTGTGTAATCTGAGGGAAATATGTGTCTCTAATATGGTCATACATTTGGCAGGAGGTTAAGAAGTGCAGCTCAGTTTCCACCTCCTTTTGTGGGCAGTGAGCACATAGCTGGTCCGATCGAGAGCCAGGTCTGCCTACGGCAAACTTTCTGAATAGCAAGGCTGTGCATAGTCAAAGCTTTCTTTATTTTTGGGTCAGTCACAGTGTTTCTGCCAATGTGTATTCTCTGTTAAGGGCCAAATAGCATTTTAGTTTGCTCAGTTTTTTTGTTAATTCTTTCCAGGGGGTCAAGTAATTATATTTTTGTTTTCCCATGATTTGGCGGAGTCTACTCACTACACATCATTTTCCTCCCCTTGAATCTCTGGGTTGGTAAAGATACAGCAGGTGGACTCGATTTAGCTCACCCAGCACACCAGATGTAGCTCACCCAGCACACCAGATTTAGCTCACCCAGCACACCAGATTTAACTCCCCCAGCACACCAGATGTAGCTTACCCAGCACACCAGATGTAGCTCACCAGATTTAGCTCCCCCAGCACACCAGGTGGGCGGGGATTCCCATATGGAAAAGATAAGAATTCTGTTAAATGATTCTATATGTTCTACCTGGAACTTGTAATTAATATATGTGGCAGCAGTTTCATAAAACATTCTTGTAATATCTGACTTCTATGGGTGGGTAACATTTAGACAGAACAGAAATGTTTTGTATAAAAAAATACAAGACATAGAAGGCTTAGCTTACAAGGTCTCATATACATGGGACATACACATTTCAAAGCACTTGCACTGTCTGACATTGACGCACAAAATATCACCCTTATTGAAAAAAGAAGCAAAGTCTGCCGTGAGGACGAGCAGGAGCTGGAATGCCGAAGGAGGGAGAACAGGGGAGAGGGCGGAGCAGCAGGAGGAGGAAGGGGAAAAGGAGGGAGAACAGGGGAGAGGGCGGAGCAGCAGGAGGAGGAAGGGGAAAAGGAGGGAGAACAGGGGAGAGGGCGGAGCAGCAAGAGGAGGAAGGGGGAAAGGAGGGAGAACAGGGGAGAGGGCGGAGCAGGAGGAAGGGGGAAAGGAGGGAGAACAGGGGAGAGGGTGGAGCAGCAGGAGGAGGAAGGGGAAAAGGAGGGAGAACGGGAGAGGGCGGAGCAGCAGGAGGAGGAAGGGGAAAAGGAGGGAGAACAGGGGAGAGGGCGGAGCAGCAGGCGGAGGAAGGGGAAAAGGAGGGAGAACAGGGGAGAGGGCGGAGCAGCAGGAGGAGGAATGGGAAAAGGACGGAGAACAGGAGAGAGGGCGGAGCAGCAGGAGGAGGAAGGGGAAAAGGAGGGAGAACAGGGGAGAGGGCGGAGCAGCAGGAGGAGGAAGGGGAAAAGGAGGGAGAACAGGGGAGAGGGCGGAGCAGCAGGAGGAGGAAGGGGAAAAGGAGGGAGAACGGGAGAGAGCGGAGCAGCAGGAGGAGGAAGGGGGAAAAGAGGGAGAACAGGGGAGAGGGCGGAGCAGCAGGAGGCGGAAGGGGGAAAGGAGGGAGAACAGGGGAGAGGGCGGGGCAGCAGGAGGAGGAAGGGGGAAAGGAGGGAGAACAGGGGAGAAGGCGGGAGAACAGGGGAGAAGGCGGAGCAGGAGGAAGGGGGAAAGGAGGGAGAACAGGGGAGAGGGCGGAGCAGCAGGAGGAGGAAGGGGAAAAGGAGGGAGAACAGGGGAGAGGGCGGAGCAGCAGGAGGAGGAAGGGGGAAAGGAGGGAGAACAGGGGAGAGGGCGGAGCAGCAGGAGGAAGGGGGAAAGGAGGGAGAACAGGGGAAAGGGCGGAGCAGCAAGAGGAAGAAGGGGAAAAGGAGGGAGAACAGGGGAGAGGGTGGAGCAGCAGGAGGAGGAAGGGGAAAAGGAGGGAGAACACGGGAGAGGGTGGAGCAGCAGGAGGAGGAAGGGGAAAAGGAGGGAGAGGGAGGATAAAAGCAGAAGGTGCAAGAGGAAAGGGGAAAGCAGGAGGTGAAGAAGAGGGAAAGCAGTCTTGTCCCATCGCTGCAACTCCTGTACGGACTCGGGAGAGGCAAAGGTTGAGAACCGTGCGGCCCCTGAAACACAACCCAGACAAGCTGCACTGCGTCTTGACACAATACCCACTTAACCCGGAATCCAGCCGCACCAATGTGTCGGAGGAAACACCGTACACCTGGCAATAGTGTATAGTGTCGGCATGCATTGCGCCCAGTCCGCCACAGGAGTCGCTAGAGCGCGATGGGACAAGGATGTCCCTGTCGGCCAAACCCTCCCCTAACCCGGACATCGCTGGGCCAATTGTGTGCCGCCCCATGGGTCTCCTGGTCGCGGCCTGGAACCAGGATCTCTAGCGGCACATCTAGCACTGCCTTAGACCACTGCGCCCTTATATTTGAATGTGAAACTTATAAAGGAAAGCATTTATTTTGTATAGGTTATATTGTCAGAATGTATACCTTTTCTGTAATATTTATAGATGACTCATGTATTTTGTCTCATATGTCATACCATATCTATGTAGGAAATGAAATCATGCATGTCATATATGGCAAACAAGTTAACACATATACGCCACTGACATAAGGAAAAACTTGCCAGATACTTAGATTACTACATCAATTTTTGTACTCATCTTCTGCCATACAAGATTCTTATCGGATTTTCATAATTCTTTACCATACGGGTTGGTACATTAGGACTGATGGAACGGACCCAAAAGTGAAAAACATGGCCAAACGATGCACTGGGTGAGTTAAATTGAGAAAACCTAGTCATGCTAGCATTGAAAAGTCGTACTCTAGGGATGTTGTAGAGCATGAACCTGCAGGAGCAAGTCACTGCTTTGATGTTTGCAGAGAACAATAGGGTGTTGTCCAGGGTCACGACAAGGTTCTTTGCACTCTGGGAGGGGACCACTGTAGAGTTGTCAACCGTCATGAAGAGGTCTTGGAGCAGACATGCCTTCCCCGGGAGGCAGAGCAGCTGTTTGGTCGAGGTTGTGCAAAGGTGGTGGGCCGATATCCAAGCCGAGATGTCTGCCAGGCATGCAGAGTTGCATGTTGCCACCTTGTGTGTCAGAAGGGGGGGAAGGAGAAGAATAGTTGAGTGTCATCCAAATAGTAATGATAGGAGAGACCATGTGAGGATATGACAGAGCAGAGTGACTTGGTGTGAAGAGAAAAGGGCCTAGAACCAAGCCCTAGTGGACACCACTAGTGAGAGCACATGATGAAGACACAGATCATCTCCACACCACCTGTTAGGAGCAACCTTCCAGGTAGTGTGCAATCCTAGAGTGTGCAGAGCGTGAGAGGGTGGAGAGGAGGATCTAATTGTTCACGGTGTCGAAGGCAGCGGAAAGATGTCGGAGGATGAGAACAGAGGAGAGAGAGTCAGCTTTGCAGAGCATCTGTGACAGAGGAGAGCGGTCTCAGTTGAGTGAGCCACCCTCATTAGGGTCAAGAAGATCGTTCTTAGAGAGATAATGAGAGAGTTGGTCAGAGACAACACGCCAAAGTGTTTTGGAAACAAAAGAAAGGGACATGGGTCTGTGGTTTAATGTCAGAGGGTTTGAGTGTTAGTTTCTTGACAAGGGGAGCGACTGGCCATCTTGAAGTCAGAGGGGACGCAGCCAGTGGTCAGGGATGAGTTGATGAGGGAAGTGAGGTCTCCAGAGATGGTCTAGAGAAGGGAGGATGGGGTCAAGTGGGCAGGTTGTTGGGCGGCTGAACATCACTAGTCACAGGATTTCATCTGGAGAGAGTGGGGAGAAAGAGGTCAAGGTGTAGGGTAGTTCTGTTTGAGCTGGATCAGTGGACAGGTTGTAAGGCGGCTGAACATCACTAGTCACAGGATGTCGTCTGGAGAGAGAGGGGAGAAAGAGGTCAAGGTGTAGGGTAGTTCTGTTTGAGTTGGATCAGTGGGCTCAGTAGGCAGAGTGAATGAGGTCGTCAACCTTTTTCCCAAAGTGGTTAACAAAGTCGTCAGCAGAGAGGGAGGTGGTGGATGGTTAATGAGGTATGGGAAAGTGGAGAATGGTTTCCCAGGGATGGAGGTTAGAGTGGTAGAAAGTGCCTTTAGCAGAAGATACAGATGAAGAGAAGGTGGAGAGGGAGTGGAAGGATAATAGGCCCTCCAGAAGTTACGTTTTCCTCTATTTCAGCTCAGTTGCCCGCAGACCTACTGTTATCACGCAGTCGATCAGCCACGGAGTAGGAGGGGAAGGTCGCGGACGAAAGTGTACCGTGAGAAACAAAGGATGCGGAAAGTGAAGAGAGTACGGTTGAAGAGCCGGAGTCAGGAGACAGAAGGATTTAGCAGACGGGAGAGAGGATAGGATAGGAGAGAGTACTGGATGAGAGAAAGCAAAGATTACGGCGGCACATGACCATCTGGGTAGGGGCTGAGTGGGTAGGGTTGGGGGAGAGAAAAGGAAACAAAGTAGTGATCAGAGACCTGGAGGGGGGTTGCAGTGAGAATAGTAGGTGAACAGCCTGTAGTGAAGATTAGGTCAAGCGTACTGCCTGCCTTGTGAGTGGGAGGTAGGGCTGACCACAATTAGTCGACTGGTTGATTGTTAGGCTGTTGGTCGACTGAGATTGTTTTAGTCGAGCAGTAACAAAAATATATACAGTACCAATCAAAAGTTTGGACACACCTACTCATTCCAGGGTTTCCCTTTATTTTTTACTATTTTCTACAATGTATAATAATAGTGAAGACACCACCTCCTCCATGCTTCACAGTGGGAACCACATATGCAGAGATTATCCGTTCACCTACTCTGCGTCTCACAAAGACACAGCGGGTGGAACCAAAAATCTCACATTTGGATTCATCTGACAAAAGGACAGATTTCCACCAGTCTAATGTCCATTGCTTGTGTTTCTTGGCCCAAGCAAGTCTCTTCTTCTTATTGGTGTCCTTTAGTAGTGTTTTTGATTTATTTTATGAATTCAACCATGAAGGCCTGATTGACACAGTCTCCTCTGAACAGAAGATGTTGAGATGACTTAAAGGGTTTTTAACACTGTTTCCCATGCTTGTTCAATGAACCATAAACAATTAATGAACATGCACCTGTGGAACGGTCATTAAGACACTAACAGTTTACAGACAGTAGGCAATTAAGGTCACAGTTATGAAAATGCAAGACACTAAAGAGGCCTTTCTGCTGACTCTGGAAAACCCCAGAGTCAGGTGTGATCCGGCGCCGACAGAGATGGCCGCCTCGCTTCGTGTTTTTTTACGTGTTATTTCTTACATTAGTACCCCAGGTCATCTTAGGTTTCATTACATACAGTCGAGAAGAACTACTGAATATAAGATCAGCGTCAACTCACCATCAGTACGACCAAGAATATGATTTTCGCGACGCGGACCCTGTGTTCTGCCTTTCAACCAGGACAACGGAATGGATCCCATGCGGCGACCCAAAAAACTGACTCCGAAAAAGAGGGAAACGAGGCGGTCTTCTGGTCAGACTCCGGAGACGGGCACATCGTGCACCACTTCCTAGCATTCTTCTCGCCAATGTCCAGTCTCTTGACAACAAGGTGGATGAAATCCGAGCAAGGGTAGCATTCCAGAGGGACATCAGAGACTGTAACGTTCTTTGCTTCACGGAAACATGGCTCACTGGAGAGACGCTATCGGAGGCGGTGCAGCCAGCGGGTTTCTCCACGCATCGCGCCGACAGAAACAAACATCTTTCTGGTAAGAAGAGGGGCGGGGGCGTATGCCTTATGGCTAACGAGACATGGTGTGATGAAAGAAACATACAGGAACTCAAATCCTTCTGTTCACCTGATTTAGAATTCCTCACAATCAAATGTCGACCACATTATCTACCAAGAAAATACTCTTCGATTATAATCACAGCCGTATATATCCCCCCCCCAAGCAGACACATCGATGGCTCTGAACGAACTTTATTTGACTCTTTGCAAACTGGAATCCCTTTATCCGGAGGCTGCATTCATTGTAGCTGGGGATTTTAACAAGGCTAATCTGAAAACAAGACTCCCTAAATTTTATCAGCATATCGATTGCGCAACCAGGGGTGGAAAAACCTTGGATCATTGTTACTCTAACTTCCGCGACGCATATAAGGCCCTGCCCCGCCGTCCTTTCGGAAAAGCTGACCACGACTCCATTTTGTTGATCCCTGCCTACAGACAGAAACTAAAAAAAGAAGCTCCCACGCTGAGGTCTGTCCAACGCTGGTCCGATCAAGCTGACTCCACACTCCAAGACTGCTTCTATCACGTGGACTGGGATATGTTTCGTATTGCGTCAGATAACAACATTGACGAATACGCTGATTCGGTGAGCGAGTTCATTAGAACGTGCGTTGAAGATGTCGTTCCCATAGCAACGATTAAAACATTCCCTAAACAGAAACCGTGGATTGATGGCAGCATTCGCGTGACACTGAAAGCGCGAACCACTGCTTTTAATCAGGGCAAGGTGACTGGTAACATGACCGAATACAAACAGTGCAGCTATTCCCTCCGTAAGGCTATCAAACAAGCTAAGCGTCAGTACAGAGACAAAGTAGAATCTCAATTCAACGGCTCAGACACAAAAGGCATGTGGCAGGGTTTACAGTCAATCACGGACTACAAGAAGAAAACCAGCCCAGTCACAGACCAGGATGTCTTGCTCCCAGGCAGACTAAATAACTTTTTTGCCCGCTTTGAGGACAATACAGTGCCACTGACACGGCCTGCAACGAAAACATGCGGACTCTCCTTCACTGCAGCCGAGGTGAGTAAGACATTTAAACGTGTTAACCCTCGCAAGGCTGCAGGCCCAGACGGCATCCCCAGCCGCGCCCTCAGAGCATGCGCAGACCAGCTGGCTGGTGTGTTTACGGACATATTCAATCAATCCCTATACCAGTCTGCTGTTCCCACATGCTTCAAGAGGGCCACCATTGTTCCTGTTAAGGTAACTGAGCTAAACGACTACCGCCCCGTAGCACTCACTTCCGTCATCATGAAGTGCTTTGAGAGACTAGTCAAGGACCATATCACCTCCACCCTACCTGACACCCTAGACCCACTCCAATTTGCTTACCGCCCAAATAGGTCCACAGACAATGCAATCTCAACCACACTGCACACTGCCCTAACCCATCTGGACAAGAGGAATACCTATGTGAGAATGCTGTTCATCGACTACAGCTCGGCATTCAACACCATAGTACCCTCCAAGCTCATCATCAAGCTCGACCCCGCCCTGTGCAACTGGGTACTGGACTTCCTGACGGGCCTCCCCCAGGTGGTGAGGGTAGGCAACAACATCTCCACCCCGCTGATCCTCAACACTGGGGCCCCACAAGGGTGCGTTCTGAGCCCTCTCCTGTACTCCCTGTTCACCCACGACTGCGTGGCCACGCACGCCTCCAACTCAATCATCAAGTTTGCGGACGACACAACAGTGGTAGGCTTGATGACCAACAACGACGAGACGGCCTACAGGGAGGAGGTGAGGGCCCTCGGAGTGTGGTGTCAGGAAAATAACCTCACATTCAACGTCAACAAAACTAAGGAGATGATTGTGGACTTCAGGAAACAGCAGAGGGAACACCCCCCTATCCACATCGATGGAACAGTAGTGGAGAGGGTAGCAAGTTTTAAGTTCCTCGGCATACACATCACAGACAAACTGAATTGGTCCACTCACACAGACAGCATCGTGAAGAACCTCAGGAGGCTGAAGAAATTCGGCTTGTCACCAAAAGCACTCACAAACTTCTACAGATGTACAATCGAGAGCATCCTGGCGGGCTGTATCACCGCCTGGTACGGCAACTGCTCCGCCCACAACCGTAAGGCTCTCCAGAGGGTAGTGAGGTCTGCACAACGCATCACCGGGGGCAAACTACCTGCCCTCCAGGACACCTACACCACCCGATGTTACAGGAAGGCCATAAAGATCATCAAGGACAACAACCACCCGAGCCACTGCCTGTTCACCCCGCTATCATCCAGAAGGCGAGGTCAGTACAGGTGCATCAAAGCTGGGATCGAGAGACTGAAAAACAGCTTCTATCTCAAGGCCATCAGACTGTTAAACAGCCACCACTAACATTGAGTGGCTGCTGCCAACACACTGACACTGACTCAACTCCAGCCACTTTAATAATGGGAATTGATGGGAAATGATGTAAAATATATCACTAGCCACTTTAAACAATGCTACCTAATATAATGTTACATACCCTACATTATTCATCTCATATGCATACGTATATACTGTACTCTATATCATCTACTGCAGGGGTCCCCAAACTTTTTCCTGTGAGGGCCACATAACTTTTCCCTTCTCTGATGGGGGGCCGGTGTCAGTTTGTAACAGAAAAAGTGTGACGATCGTAGGGGAGCTTAAAAAATTTATTGTTTTCCAGAAAGCCACACATAACCAAATAACCCTTTCCAGGTTCTTTACAGAAAAAAAGTCAGGAAACAAATAATAACTAAATAACCCTCTCTGAGTTCTTCACAGAAAAAACAGGAAATAAATAATAACTAAATAACTCTCTCTGGGTTCTTCATAGAAAAAAAAGCCATGGAACATTAACTTTCTGTCGTGCCATGCACAATCTTAACAGATAAAAGTTCAGCTCAGTTGTCAGAGCAGAATCTCTCTGACACATATGAGCAGTCTCTTAAAGTTCTTGTGTTCCTTCCTTATAATCCTTTTGTAGGTTCCAGTAGGCTTGTAGACACCGCTGTTTGCAGGTCTCTCTCATCAACTTCCCTGTGAAAACCACAAAAGAAGCAGGTTGAGAAACTGAACTAAGTGATACAGCACCTACACAGCACAATACATTTCACTACCAGTATGGTTGTAAAGATGGATTTTATCCCAGTAGATTTTATTATGATTATATTTGTTTATGCTCAGAATGACTCATTCAAGTCAGAAAAGTGAGCTTACCTATGTATGTTCATCAGTGTGAACTGTGGGCCTCCATCTGGCTGGTGAGAAGTTGAATATCAGGTTCCATTCTAGTTACAGCCAGTCTCAAGCACTGATGCAAATGTTCATCTGTCAATCTTGATCTCATCGGGGTTTTCAGCAGTTTCATGCGAGAAAAGGTTTTCTCGCAGATATACGTGCTGCCAAAAACTGTGGACATTTTCATCGCGTGTTTTTTGATGTTTGGATATGTGTCGTTTGGGAGGGCGGCATAGAAGTCAATGAGACTGTTGGGCTTGAATGCGTCTTTCAGAACATCACAGTTCTGTAACTCAGCCAACTCAAACTGATATGAAGGCTGGGCTTCATCAATGTCGGCAACAAAGGGGTTCTGAAAAAGACGGATTTCTTTTGCATGAACATGTAGTTCACTGAATCGCACACCGAACTCCGCCTTCAGCATTTCCAGTGCTTCCACGCACTTTTCAGCTGGGAACGGGACCGCTGGGTTCTCTGTCGACAGGTTTTGGGTAGCAGGAAGATGGACGAAGTTGCGCTTTTCACTTGTTCCAAAAGCAGCGCTAATTTCACCTCAAATGCTTTTATGTGTGAATACATGTCGCAAATGAGTTTCCCCTCGCCTTGTAGCTGCAAGTTAAGGCTGTTAAGTATTTCTGTCACGTCTGTTAAAAATGCGAGGTGCCATTTCCATTCTGGGTCGATCAGCTCTGGGACCGTTTTGTCTTTTAAATGAAGAAATGCGTTAATTTCGGGTAGCAGCTTGTAAAAACGCCTCAAAACTCTGCCCCGGCTCAGCCATCGGACCTCTGTGTAGTACAGCACATCTCCGTGCGTAGACTCCAGTTCAGACAGGAATTCTTGGAACTGCCTGTGTTTAAGTCCCTTTGCTCTGATGAAGTTTATGCACGACACCACAACCTTCATTACAGAATCCCACTTCAACACTTTGCAGCACAGTGCTTGCTGGTGAATTAGGCAGTGGACTCGTAGCGGGGCGGTGAGACCCCTTTTTTCCAACTCCCGGTTCATGCATCCTATTAGACCGCGAGTTTCGCCCACCATGCTAGGAGCCCCGTCAGTCGTGATGCTAGCTAGCTTTGACCAGTCCAGGTCCAACTTCTCCATGGTTTGGCACACTTTGTCAAAAATATCCTCTCCCGTTGTAGTCCCTTTGAGACTTTGGAGGGCTGCCAGCTCCTCGCATATCTCAAAGTTTGCGCTAACTCCACGAATAAAAATGAGCAGTTGCGCTGTGTCTTGCACGTCCGTGCTCTCATCCAGTGCTAATGAAAAAAGTCAAATTCTTTCGTCTTCTGCTGCAGCTGGGCATATACATTACTCCCGATTTCTTCAACGCGTCTGGTGATTGTACTCGCCGACAGACTTACGGCATTAAATGCATCTTTCTTCTCGGGACACACCTCCTCCGCGACAGCATCCATACATTTCTTAACAAACTCTCCGTCAGTGAAAGGCTTACCGCTTCTTGCTATCAGTTTAGCAACCCGAAAGCTGGCCCGAACGGATGCCTGGTTCAGCTGAGCTTGGCGTACAAATGTATTCTGCTGAGATAGTAGTCCACTTTTTAGCTTTGAGAGTTTGTCTGCTCGTATTTGGCCTTGCAAGCTATCGTACTTGTCTTTGTGACGGGATTCATAGTGTCGGCGAAGATTGTATTCTTTGAATACCGCCACCGTCTCTTGACAGATGAGACAAACAGCCTTTTCTTTGCATTGAACAAAAAAAAAATTGTTTGTCCACTGCAGGTTAAATACCCTGCATTCTGAATCAATTTTTCTCTTACCTAACCTTTTCGCCATTATTCCGTTCTCTCTTTGACAGGGCTGGGCCTAGGATTTTTTTTCTGGAGGCCAAATAGGAAAAAAATTCGATAGCGTCTCTGGTATTGTTCAGAGGGCCGGGCCAAATGTGCTGACGGGCCGTATCCGGCCCGCGGGCCGTAGTTTGGTGACCACTGATCTACTGCATCCTTATGTAATACATGTATCACTAGCCACTTTAACTATGCCACATTGTTTACATACTCATCTCATATGTATATACTGTCCTCGATACCATCTACTGTATCTTGCCTATGCTGCTCTGTACCATCACTCATTCATATATCTTTATGTACATATTATTTATCCCCTTACACTGTGTATAAGACAGTAGTTTTGGAATTGTTATTTAGATTACTTGTTGGTTATTACTGCATTGTCGGAACTAGAAGCACAAGCATTTCGCTACACTCGCATTAACATCTGCTAACCATGTGTATGTGACAAATACAAGTTGATTTGATTTGATTTGAAATAAAGATGCCCAGGGTCCCTGCTCATCTGTGTAAATGTGCCTCAGGGATGCATGAGGACTGCAGATGAGGCCAGGGCAATAAATTGCAATGTCTGTAGTGTGAGACGCCTAAGACAGCGCTACAGGGAGAGACGATGGACAGCTGATTGTCCTCGCAGTGGCAGACCACGTGTAACAACAGCACAGGATTGGTACATCCAAACATCACACCTGCGGGACAGGAGGGTCCGTCATGGTCTGGGGCGGTGTGTCACAGCATCATCGGACTGAGCTTGTTGTCATTGCAGGAAATCTCAACGCTGTGTGTTACAGGGAAGACATCCTCCTCCCTCATGTGGTACCCTTCCTGCAGGCTCAACCCTCCAGCATGACAATGCCACCAGCCATACTGTTTGTTCTGTGCGTGATTTCCTGCAAGACAGGAATGTCAGTGTTCTGCCATGGCCAGCGACGAGCCCGGATCTCAATCCCATTGAGCACAACTGGGACCTGTTGTGAGGGCTAGGGCCATTCCACCCAGAAATGTCCGGGAACTTGCAGGTGCTTTGGTGGAAGAGTGGGGTAACATCTCACAGCAAGAACTGACACATCTCGTGCAGTCCATGAGGAGGAGATGCACTGTAGTACTTAATGCAGCTGGTGGTCACACCAGATACTAACTGTTACTTTTGATTTTGTACCCCCCTTTGTTTAGGGACACATTATTCCATTTCTGTTAGTCACGTGTCTGTGAACCTTGTTTAGTTTGTCTCAGTTGTTGAATCTTATGTTCATACAAATATTACTGAAAATAAATGCAGTTGACAGTGAGAGGACGTTTCTTTTTTAGTTTAGTTGGCAATAGAAGTGACATTTTTAGGTTTGTTTAATTTTCATTCAGATTTGGATAGAATTTTGAGACATCAAGACGTTAGAAATTACATTTTCACGAAAATGTGCATATAAATCGGTAGCAATGGTAAGATAAATTGGCATTCCACATGAGTCAGGTTGCCCACTCCTTGTGTAAGCCCATTACCGTCAACTTCAGGAGAGTAATTGCGGAAACTATGAAAGCCAGCAGGAGTGAGGACAATAGTTGTGTCAGGTAATTTATTTTCATATTTAGGTTATCAAGATCTGGCACCCTCTTGAGGCATCAAACTGTAAGCTTATAGCATCAGACAAGTTCAGTGCATATAGTTGACTTTATTAAAACACATATGGTGTTGTCTATATATGGAAAAATACACTTTTAAAAATGTCTAGCAATCGATTGGTCGAAAGAAAATACGACTTTCGGTCGACCAAGATTTTTTGTTGTTGTCAGGGACAGCCCTCGTGGGAGGTGAGGGTAAAAAAGGAAAAGTCTGGAAAGAAATTAATTGAAGTCAGGCATCAGGAGGTTAAAGTCGCCCAGTACGATGAGTGGTGAGGAAATGTGCTCATCAAGGTTTCAAGCTCATTGAGGAACTCTCCAAGGGCACCTGGTGGGTGATATATGACAACAATGTTAAGCTTGAGTGGACAAGTGACAGTGACTGCATGGTATTCAATGGAGGAGAGGGGTGAGAGAGGGGGAAAATATAAATGAGTAGCCCTGTGCCACCACCGCGACGTCCAGATACTCTCGGTCTATGAGAGGAAACATAGTCAGATGATGAGAGAGCAGCTGGAGTAGCATTGTTCTCTGGGGTAATCCATGCTCTGTCAGGGCCAAAAAGTGTATACCCCCAAACCATAAGACTGCTGTTAATCAAATGGCTACACGGACTATTTGGATTGACCCCTTAGTTTGTTATTTGTTTTGCATAGGTTCGATGTACACTCACTGGACTCTAACCACAGACTTACACATACTGACACTTCAACACACACATGAGTATTGACACCGCACACACATTCCTTCACACACACTGCTGCTATTCGCCATTTATTATCTATGCATAGTCACATTATCCCTACCTACATGTACATACAGTATTACCTCAACTAACCTGTACCCCTGCACATACTCGGTACCAGTGCCCCTTGTACTGTACATAGCTTCATTATTTTATTGTGTTACTATTTTTCCTTTAGTTTAGCAAACTTTTTTAAAACTCTGCATTGTTGGTTTAGGGCTTGTAAGTAAGCATTTCACAGTAAGATTTGATTTGACTGAGGGGAGCTTATAGGCTGAGTTCATCTTATTGACCGCAGATCGGCAGTTCCGACCGCTGCCGGAGACTAGGAATTCAACATGGGTTGTACAGAATACACAGAATTATAATGGTTGCCACAGCTTTCTTACATGTTGGGGTTTGGGAAAAAGGTTTGAGAACCCCTGACTTAGCTACTTGAATTGTTATCTAATCCAAATCCTTTTTTCATTATATATTTTTTTTACAGAAGTTAAAACCACTGGACAGGACATGGTTTATTTGATGTAATTTGACAATCTCCATCTCATTCATTTAAGTTGACAATCATTCTCTCTAAATTTATAATTCATATTTTTCTGGGTGGCCGGTGTTTTCATTGATAAATTGCCCCAGATAACTGTCTATTGGGTTTCTGAATATCTAGACAGCACCCTCAGTCTCAACCATGTATCCAGTCTACAATCTTGACTCCAACCTGTATGAGAGCGCATCCCAGCTCGAACCAATTGGCTGAAAGTAGATGGGAAGTCGTCCACTGTAAGGAGTAATCTCCTTATGTCTTCAGTATAAGTCACCGTTCCACATTCGCTAGCATGACAGCAGATGACAGTAAGAGGGTTAATAGTTTAGGGGGAAAAAATGTAATCTGGACATGAGGGAAGAAGAGAAAATGCTATGACAAAATGTATCTTTGCTGTCATGGGTGTCTGTTGCAGTAGAGGAATGTTGGTTGACGAATGTTAATACCCACATCGACTGACTGGCTTTTTGTGGTGTGGTACTTTAGTAGTGCGACAAAGCAACAAAAGAAAAAGAAAGTGTACTATACTCCTACTCGATTTAGTCTTACTGCATGGATCAAATTATGCTGTAGCTTGAATTCAAGGGCTAATTGGGTATGGGGAGCCTTGCATGACCTTTGACCTTTGACCTTTTACAAAACCGTAGAGCACCAATCATGAACAGTAGTGATGTGGGAAAAAATTGATAAAATTAATGCGGTAGTTGGCTGTATCTCCACCAAAAGTCCAGTATTTTTCCTTCATAGCCTGTTCTCCATCTTCTTTTTAAATAGGGAGCCAATTTGTTTTCAGCACTTAATTCCATGACTGATCTAAACTAGTTTTCTCATGGCTTTCTCGTCCCTCTGCAGACCAACTATCCACAGACAGCGCTAACTGGCTCCTCTACCAACGGTGAGCGTTTTTTGTACAACAGAGGGCAGGGACACCGGGGACAATGTCGAGGACAACACCCCTAGCACGTAAGAGGGTTCGGCGCATACGTCGGGGGAAGGAGAAATCCACTACCACTCCGCGACACGAGGGAAGGAGGTTCTCACCCAAGATTTGACGGTACATGGCCCCGTCCATCGTCCCTTTGATGCAGTGAAGTTGTCCTGTCCCCTTAGCAGAAAAACACCCTTAAAGCAAAATGTTTCCACCTCCATGTTTGACGGTAGCGATGGTGTTCCTGCGGTCATAGGCAGCATTCTTCCTCCTCCAAACACGGCGAGTTGATGCCAAAGAGCTCCATTTTGGTCTCATCTGACCACAACACTTTCACCCAGTTGTCCTCTGAATCATTCAGATGTTCATTGGCAAACTTCAGACGGGCATGTATATGTGCTTTCTGGAGCAGGGGGACCTTGCGGGCGCTGCAGGATTTCAGTCCTTCACGGCGTAGTGTGTCACCAATTGTTTTCTTGGTGACTATGGTCCCAGCTGCCTTGAGATTATTGACAAGATCCTCCCGTGTAGTTCTGGGCCGATTCCTCACCATTCTCATGATCATTGCAACTCCACGAGGTGAGATCTTGCATGGGGCCCCAGGCCGAGGGAGATTGACAGTTCTTTTGTGTTTCTTCCATTTGCGAATAATCGCACCAACTGTTGTCACCTTCTCACCAAGCTGCTTGGCGATGGTTTTGTAGCCTATTCCAGCCTTGTGTAGGTCTACAATCTTGTCCCTGACATCCTTGGAGAGCTCTTTGGTCTTGGCCATGCTTCTGTGGACAGGTGTCTTTTATACAGGTAACAAACGGAGATTAGGAGCACTCCCTTTAAGAGCGTGCTCCTAATCTCAGCTCATTACCCGTATAAAAGACTCCTGGGAGCCAGAAATCTTTCTGATTGAGAGGGGGTCAAATACTTATATCCCTCATTAAAATGCAAATCAATTTATAACATTTGACATGCGTTTTTCTGGATTTTGTTGTTGTTATTCTGTTTCTCACTGTTCAAATAAACCTACCATTAAAATTATAGACTGATCATTTCTTTGTCAGTGGGCAAACTTACAAAATCAGCAGGGGATCAAATACTTTTTTCCCTCACTGTAACCCTCAACACAAAATGCACAGAGCACATAACCCTCAACACAAAATCACAGAGCACATAACCCCCAACACAAAATCCACAGAGCACATAACTCTAAACCCCAAAAATCACAGAGCACATTACCCTCAACACAAAATCACAGAGCACATAACTCCCAACACAAAATGCACAGAGCACATAACTCTCAACCCCAAAATTCACAGAGCACATTACCCTCAACACAAAATCCACAGAGCACATAACTCCCAACACAAAATCACAGAGCACATAACTCTCAACCCCAAATTCACAGAGCACATTACCCTCAACACAAAATCACAGAGCACATAACTCCCAACACAAAATGCACACAATTGGGTGCATTGACACAGACATCTGTTCACACTAGTCACAACACTCCAGAGAACTACTTTCCTGGCTCTGTCCAACCACCCTTCAGTTCTGGAAAGAAGTAACACCCTTTCAGGTCACAGCATCCCTCTACCTTCTTGGAGATGTCTCATCATCCGACCTACCTCCCAAACATCATCAGTCCTTTTTAATCGCCTTAGCAATCAGCAAAATAACTATATTACTCAACTGGAAAAACAGAAACCAATTTTCTGTTTTTCAATGGCTACGTCATAAAGGAATAAATTACAGCATCCACCAAAGACAAGATTCAAATCATTCAACATAAACTGCACCCCAGTACTCAACTCCCGATGAACTGATCCCCACCTTAGTGTTTCCTCTAACTTGCTATTACTATTTATTTGCTCATCATTATTATTATTATAAAACAATGGTATCTGTGTCTAATCAGGTTGACATAACCAATTATATTAACCAATTACTTCCCCCAAAGACCAATATGAAATGTTATCTACATGTCCGGTCCTGTCCGCCTGTCCCTACCAGTACCTGTTGAATAATTGTCTTGTGTGTCATGTTTGCTTGTTATTGTTGTTTTGGACTCACATCAGGTGAATAGGTTAAGCAAGTGTGGTGGGTAGGCAGGTCTGTAGATGTGTTGGCAAGTAGGTGGGTATGTTGGAGGGATGGAGACGGTGCAGAGAATAAACAGAGGGTTGTTTTTGGTTGGGGTATTCGGAGCGGCTTCACTTTTATAAAAAGGTATGCCCAAAATGTCCAATTAAAAAGAAAAATAACCCTTGAACTCATGTCAGGCTCTAAAGGAGATTCTTGAAGAACAAGTTTTATGCTACAGGCAGAAAGTTAACACTGTTGATATCTAATGACGAAAGCAATCCAATGTCAAGATTGGCTACATCTGGGGGTAATTCAGGAGGGTGCCCCATGTTTACACATTGTTCAGACAAACATTGGGTAGTAGAATGGCCTTACTGAAGAGCTCAGTGACCTTCAACGTGGCACCATTATAGGATGCCACCATTCCAACAAGTCAGTTCGTCAAATTTCAGCCCTGCTAGAGCTGCCCCAGTCAACTGTAAGTGCTGTTATTGTGAAGTGGAAATGTCTAGGGGCAGTTTTTCAGGATTCCGGCTAAGCCCCTTCGTTCCAGTGAAGGGAAATGTCAACACTACAGCATACAATGACATTCTACACGATTCTGTGCTCCCAACTTTGTGGCAACAGTTTGGGGAAGGTCCTTTCCTGTTTCAGCATGACAATACCCCGTGCACAAAGCGAGGTCCATACAGAAATGGTTTGTCGAGAATGGTGTAGAAGAACTTGACTGGCCTGCACAGAGCCCTGACCTCAACCCCATTGAACACCTTTGTGATGAATTGGAACGCCGACTGCTAGCCAGGTCTAATTGCCCAACATCAGTGCCTGACCTCACTAATGCTCTTGTGGCTGAATGGAAGCAAGTCCCCACAGCAATGTTCCAACATCTAGTGGAAAGCCTTTCCAGAAGAGTGGAGGCTGTTATAGCAGTAAAGGGGAGGACCAACTCCATGTTAATGCCCATGATTTTGTAATGAGATGTTCGACGAGGTGTCCACATACTTTTGGTTATGTAGTGTATTAAAACATTTCAAAAGTGTGATGAGATATATATAACTGTATGTATTATCAACAATCTAAAGGTTTGTACTACACTATGTATTGTTGTCTCTACTGTCACACCCTGTACTACACTATGTATTGTTGTTTCTACTGTCACACCCTGTACTACACTATGTATTGTTGTCTCTACTGTCACACCCTGTACTACACTCTGTATTGTTGTCTTTACTGTCACACCCTGTAATACACTCTGTATTGTTGTCTCTACTGTCACACCCTGTAGTACACTCTGTATTGTTGTCTCTACTGTCACACCCTGTAATACACTCTGTATTGTTGTCTCTACTGTCACTCCCTGCACTATACTATGTATTGTTGTCTCTACTGTCACACCCTGTACTACACTATGTATTGTTGTCTCTACTGTCACTCCCTGTACTACACTATGTATTGTTGTCTCTACTGTCACTCCCTTTTCTATACTATGTATTGTTGTCTCTACTGTCACACCCTGTACTACACTATGTATTGTTGTCTCTACTGTCACACCCTGAACTACACTCTGTATTGTTGTCTCTACTGTCACACCCTGTACTACACTCTGTATTGTTGTCTCTACTGTCACACCCTGTACTACACTCTGTATTGTTGTCTCTACTGTCACACCCTGTACTACACTCTGTATTGTTATCTCTACTGTCACACCCTGTACTACACTCTGTATTGTTATCTCTACTGTCACACCCTGTACTACACTCTGTATTGTTGTCTCTACTGTCACTCCCTGTACTACACTATGTATTGTTGTCTCTACTGTCCCTCCCTGTACTACACTATGTATTGTTGTCTCTACTGTCACACCCTGTACTACACTCTGTATTGTTGTCTCTACTGTCACACCCTGTAATACACTCTGTATTGTTGTCTCTACTGTCACTCCCTGTACTACACTATGCATTGTTGTCTCTACTGTCACTCCCTGTACTACACTATGTATTGTTGTCTCTACTGTCACACCCTGTACTACACTATGTATTTTTGTCTCTACTGTCACACCCTGTACTACACTATGTATTGTTGTCTCTATTGTCACACCCTGTACTACACTATGTATTGTTGTTTCTACTGTCACACCCTGTACTACACTATGTATTGTTGTCTCTACTGTCACACCCTGTACTACACTCTGTATTGTTGTCTCTACTGTCACACCCTGTAATACACTCTGTATTGTTGTCTCTACTGTCACTCCCTGTACTATACTATGTATTGTTGTTTCTACTGTCACACCCTGTACTACACTATGTATTGTTGTCTCTACTGTCACACCCTGTACTACACTCTGTATTGTTGTCTCTACTGTCACACCCTGTAATACACTCTGTATTGTTGTCTCTACTGTCACTCCCTGTACTATACTATGTATTGTTGTCTCTACTGTCACACGCTGTACTACACTATGTATTGTTGTCTCTACTGTCACTCCCTGTACTACACTATGTATTGTTGTCTCTACTGTCACACCCTGTACTACACTCTGTATTGTTGTCTTTACTGTCACACCCTGTAATACACTCTGTATTGTTGTCTCTACTGTCACTCCTTGTACTATACTATGTATTGTTGTCTCTACTGTCACACCCTGTACTACACTATGTATTGTTGTCTCTACTGTCACTCCCTGTACTACACTATGTATTGTTGTCTCTACTGTCACTCCCTGTACTACACTATGTATTGTTGTCTCTACTGTCACACCCTGTACTACACTATGTATTGTTGTTTCTACTGTCACACCCTGTACTACACTATGTATTGTTGTCTCTACTGTCACACCCTGTACTACACTCTGTATTGTTGTCTCTACTGTCACACCCTGTAATACACTCTGTATTGTTGTCTCTACTGTCACTCCCTGTACTATACTATGTATTGTTGTCTCTACTGTCACACCCTGTACTACACTATGTATTGTTGTCTCTACTGTCACTCCCTGTACTACACTATGTATTGTTGTCTCTACTGTCACTCCCTGTTCTATACTATGTATTGTTGTCTCTACTGTCACTCCCTGTTCTATACTATGTATTGTTGTCTCTACTGTCACTCCCTGTACTACACTATGTATTGTTGTCTCTACTGTCACACCCTGTACTACACTATGTATTGTTGTCTCTACTGTCACTCCCTTTTCTATACTATGTATTGTTGTCTCTACTGTCACTCCCTGTACTACACTATGTATTGTTGTCTCTACTGTCACACCCTGTACTTCACTATGTATTGTTGTCTCTACTGTCACACCCTGTACTACACTCTGTATTGTTGTCTCTACTGTCACACCCTGTAATACACTCTGTATTGTTGTCTCTACTGTCACTCCCTGTACTACACTATGCATTGTTGTCTCTACTGTCACACCCTGTACTATACTATGTATTGTTGTCTCTACTGTCACACCCTGTACTACACTATGTATTGTTGTCTATACTGTCACTCCCTGTACTACACTATGTATTGTTGTCTCTACTGTCACTCCCTGTACTATACTATGTATTGTTGTCTCTACTGTCACTCCCTGTACTACACTATGCATTGTTGTCTCTACTGTCACACCCTGTACTATACTATGTATTGTTGTCTCTACTGTCACACCCTGTACTACACTATGTATTGTTGTCTATACTGTCACTCCCTGTACTACACTATGTATTGTTGTCTCTACTGTCACTCCCTGTACTATACTATGTGTTGTTGTCTCTACTGTCACTCCCTGTACTACACTATGTATTGTTGTCTCTACTGTCACACCCTGTACTACACTATGTATTGTTGTCTCTACTGTCACACCCTGTAATACACTCTGTATTGTTGTCTCTATTGTCACACCCTGTACTACACTATGTATTGTCCTCGGATGGGGCCACAGTGTCTCCTGACCCCTCCTGTCTCAGCCTCCAGTATTTATGCTGCAGTAGTTTATGTGTCGGGGGGCTGGGGTCAGTTTGTTATATCTGGAGTACTTCTCCTGTCCTATTCGGTGTCCTGTGTGAATCTAAGTGTGCGTTCTCTAATTCTCTCCTTCTCTCTTTCTTTCTCTCTCTCGGAGGACCTGAGCCCTAGGACCATGCCCCAGGACTACCTGACATGATGACTCCTTGCTGTCCCCAGTCCACCTGGCCATGCTGCTGCTCCAGTTTCAACTGTTCTGCCTTACTATTATTCGACCATGCTGGTCATTTATGAACTTTTGAACATCTTGGCCATGTTCTGTTATAATCTCCACCCGGCACAGCCAGAAGAGGACTGGCCACCCCACATATGCTCTCTCTAATTCTCTCTTTCTTTCTCTCTCTCGGAGGACCTGAGCCCTAGGACCGTGCCCCAGGACTACCTGACATGATGACTCCTTGCTGTCCCCAGTCCACCTGACTGTGCTGCTGCTCCAGTTTCAACTGTTCTGCCTTATTATTATTCGACCATGCTGGTCATTTATGAACATTTGAACATCTTGGCCATGTTCTGTTATAATCTCCACCCGGCACCGCCAGAAGAGGACTGGCCACCCCACATAGCCTGGTTCCTCTCTAGGTTTCTTCCTAGGTTTTGGCCTTTCTAGGGAGTTTTTCCTAGTCACCATGCTTCTACACCTGCATTGCTTGCTGTTTGGGGTTTTAGGCTGGGTTTCTGTACAGCACTTTGAGATATCAGCTGATGTACGAAGGGCTATATAAATACATTTGATTTGATTTGTTTCTACTGTCACACCCTGTACTACACTATGTATTGTTGTCTCTACTGTCACACCCTGTACTACACTCTGTATTGTTGTCTCTACTGTCACACCCTGTAATACACTCTGTATCGTTGTCTCTACTGTCACTCCCTGTACTACACTATGTATTGTTGTCTCTACTGTCACACCCTGTACTATACTATGTATTGTTGTCTCTACTGTCACACACTGTACTACACTCTGTATTGTTGTCTCTACTGTCACACCCTGTAATACACTCTGTATTGTTGTCTCTACTGTCACTCCCTGTACTACACTTTGTATTGTTGTCTCTACTGTCACACTCTGTACTATACTATGTATTGTTGTCTCTACTGTCACACCCTGTACTACACTCTGTATTGTTATCTCTACTGTCACACCCTGTACTACACTCTGTATTGTTGTCTCTACTGTCACACCCTGTACTACACTATGTATTGTTGTCTCTACTGTCACACCCTGTACTACACTCTGTATTGTTGTCTCTACTGTCACACCCTGTACAATACTATGTATTGTTGTCTCTACTGTCACTCCCTGTACTACACTATGTATTGTTGTCTCTACTGTCACACCCTGTACTACACTCTGTATTGTTGTCTCTACTGTCACACCCTGTACTATACTCTGTATTGTTGTCTCTACTGTCACACCCTGTACTACACTCTGTATTGTTATCTCTACTGTCACACCCTGTACTACACTCTGTATTGTTGTCTCTACTGTCACACCCTGTACTACACTCTGTGTTGTTGTCTCTACTGTCACACCCTGTACTACACTCTGTATTGTTATCTCTACTGTCACACCCTGTACTACACTCTGTATTGTTGTCTCTACTGTCACACCCTGTACTACACTATGTATTGTTGTCTCTACTGTCACACCCTGTACTACACTATGTATGTCACTACTATGTCTATTGTCTTTCCTCCGAGAGTGGATAGGAGGATAACGCTGCTCAAGAGCATGGCTGAGATTTTGCTGCACCAGGCTGGTAGATCTTCCACCTGCTCGTGGACATTGGGGTTGACTTCCGGCGCCGACAGAGATGGCCGCCTCGCTTCGCGTTCCTAGGAAACTATGCAGTTTTTTGTTTTTTTTACGTGTTATTTCTTACATTAGTACCCCAGGTCATCTTAGGTTTCATTACATACAGTCGAGAAGAACTACTGAACATAAGAGCAGCGTCAACTCACCATCAGTACGACTGTTACGTTCCCCGTTTATGTGTTGTAGTTTGTGTATTTGCATGTGTTTATTTCAGGAAATGGCTTCCTGAAATCCCTCAAGCAGCTGATTGGTTGACTCCATGGCTAATTGGAGAGCTGACCCCGCCCCCTCGTCAAGACGCAGCTGTCTCCAATTACCCATTCCTTCAGAAGCTATATAAAAGCCAGTGTTCTGTTCAGGAGGAAGAGATTTGCTGGGAGGTCATTGCAGAGATTTTGCTAGAAAGATTTTGATAGAGGTTGATTTTGCTGGGAGTTCATTGCTGAGAGTTGGTATGTTTTGTGAGTTTGTTGCTCAGATAGATCTTATTTGATGTCCTTTGTTTCTTAATTTGTTTGTGAAAATTGTTTAATATTCTGTTTAATTTGTTCCCAGGGGGGAAGGGGAAGCCACCTAGGGAGTGCTTAGGTAAGAGGCCCACGGGCATACATATACCCGTAGTATATTCATTGTCTATGCACAATAGGTAAGACCTGGGCGGACCACCCCCTGTATTTTGGTTAGGGCACCAGGTGGTGCTAAATTAGGTAAGTAGTGGGTAGGCAGGTAAGATAGGAGAGGGGGGGGCTTTGAGATTTACTTTCTTTGCTTTGGTTCCGTCCAGCCCCTTTTCCCCATATTACCGTGTAAAGGAATAAAAGTCCTTGTAAACGGTACCACATTCTGCCTGTTGTCATTCTTACATGCACCTACAGTCCATACCTTTTTCACTTCACGGAGAGTTTAGTTGTAGCAGGGTGTTGCGTTCCCTCTTCATAGAGGCGTGCGTAACATAATGGGGGCTCATCCGGGATATTTCCATTAAACCCACCGGACCCTGCTGCTCTGAGCTCTCTGTGGTTAGTGATTGAGGTGTGATGGTAGGTTGTGAGTTTGGATGACTTGTTTAGTTAGCGTGTTCAGGAGACTGCATTGTATAAGATGGCTGCCTTAGCCATCTCCAAGTTGTTTGAAGCGCCCTCTATTGATTGTTTGGGTAGGTTTCTTAAAGTAGACCTTATAGCTATAGCTGACCATTATGGATTTGTTGTCCCTGAGAAAGTCCTAAAGGCTGAGCTTTTGGTGCTAGTCAGAACGGATTCTCTCATTGCAAGGAGAGGAGACGGGTAGACCTTCTGATGCCAAATCGGAGGACAGGGCGGAGGAAGGGGGTTCCTCGTACCCCTTTTACATTGCCCCGATTCGATCCTTTATCTTCTGCTTCAGGTCGTTCAGATAGGACTGCTAGGTTGAAGGTGAGGCTGGCTCGGTTAGAAATGGAGCAAAAAGATAAAGAGAGACAGATGAATTTTGAACTTGAAATTAGGAAAATATAAGCTGACAAGGAGGTGAGGATCCGACAACTGGAGCTAGACACTGCCTCCAGTGCGACTCCACAAGCTGCTCATCATCAAACCCACTTCGATGTGAGTAAAAACATAGCTCTAGTCCCTCCATTCCGAGAGTCGGAAGTTGATTCTTATTTCTCTGCGTTTGAGCGTGTGGCCCTGCGCTGCATTGGCCACTCGAGGTTTGGCCGCTCCTGTTACAATGTAAATTGTCTGGGAAAGCCCAGGAAGTAGTAGCTGCTCTCTCCCTGGAAGACAGTTTACACTACGATACAGTTAAAACTACAGTGTTGCGGGCTTATGAGTTGGTGCCTGAAGCTTATAGACAGTGCTTCAGGAACCACAAGAAACCCTCTCTCCGTACATTTGTTGAATTTGCTAGGGACAAAGAGTCTCTGTTTAGTCGTTGGTGTTCAGCCAGCAAAGCTAACACCTTTGCTGATATTAAGGAGTTGATGCTGTTGGAGGACTTTAAAAGCAACCTCCCAGATAGAATTGTTGTTCATTTAAATGAACAGAAGGTGGTGACATTGGCCCAAGCAGCAGTGTTGGCAGATGAGTACGCTTTGACACACAAGACTGTCTTTGGTGCACCACGTTTTGAAGGCCGGACGATTACGTCATCAGTTCCTCGTTCAGGTCGCTTTTCCTCTAACAACCCTAAGCCTTTTCATGAAATCCGTGAATGTTTTTACTGTCACCAAAAGGATCACGTGATTGCGGACTGCCCAGTTTTGAAAAATAAACCGAAACAGTCCCAGTCACCGTCCCCAAAAATGAAAAGTTTGGGTTTAGTCAAGTCTTTGGCTCGTCCATTGGATCGAGTTGTTGATTCAGCATTTGAGAAACCGGATCCTGTCTATGCTCCGTTTATCTCTGCCGGTTGTGTTTCCTTAACAGGAGAACAAGCTGATCAAAAACCTATCCAAATCCTACGAGACACCGGGGCGGCGCAGTCAGTAATCGTTACTGATGCTTTACCCTGGTCTCCTGAAACGTATTGTGGCTCGCATGTCATATTACAGGGGATAGAGACAAAAACCGTACCTGTACCTTGTTGTCTCTACTGTCACACCCTGTACTACACTATGTATTGTCTGTCTCTGTCACTCTCTGTCACCCGCATAAAGAGGTCTAGGGTCAGGGTTTCGTAACTGACCGATGCTTTATTCATGTGTGGAAGGAAGTGCTCTGACCAGTAGATCATCTGGGACTGGCTGAGCTGGCGGATCTGGCGTGTGGGCACCTGGCTCATGATTGTCCTCCAGTGGCCAATCAGCTTCACCACCACTTGCCTGGACTTCAGGAAGAGGAGTGTTTTGTCATCCTGTCTCTGCATGTCTCCGTCCATCTCAGGGGTAAACCAGTTATCGTCATCCAGACCAACCCCTAGACTTCCCCGTCTGTGTACTTTGGCCTGTAGGACTCAGAGGGTTTACTTTCTCCAGTGTTCCAGCAACAGGAAGACGATATGCTCATTCTTCATCTCTATGCACTCCCGGACGTAGCTCATGTCTGTCTGCACCTCCAGGCTCTGGATCAGCTGCTCGTTGGTCAGTATAAGGTCTGTAGACAGAACCTGGTTGAACTGATCCGACTAAGGGATCACTTTGTAAGACTGGTATGTAAGAGGAGCATCTCAAACTGATTTTGAATGTTATTCAATGTTTATCAAATAATATTTCAATATTTTTTTTGGGGGGGATCCCTTTTAGGGTACTTAAATTCAAAATAAAATAGCTAGATAAAAAAAGGTATGACCATCTTAAAACAATTCCATATGTTAGCTAAGTAAACCCATTTAAACACAAAACAAACCCACCAACCCACATTTCAGCCCAACCCTTTTAACCACTTCGACCTTGTTTTCCCCTCAGTGCCCGTTCTGTGACAGCAGCACAAAAAAAGAGCTGAAATTGTAAATGTTTATCATCACACTCCTTTCTCTCACACCTCCTCCATTCACGCCTACCTTGCGCTTGTGTTCATCCTCCTCCTGCATCTTCACCTGGAGCTTGCGCACCATCACCTGCCTTTTCCATTCAGGGATGGCTCGGCCCTGCTCGTCGTGTGTGGGCACTAGGGCCTCCACGTCCGCCAGGCTACCCTTCCGGGTCTGTCCCATCAGGCTTGCTGCCCCGCTGACGTTCCTATTGAGGTGCTGCTCGCTGCTCTTGGAGGTGGAGAGGTTCCGGGGCGTGCTGGTGCCCACAGGGCTGGGGGCGGCGGGTGGGGATGTGGCGGTGGAGGGCGGAGACGTGGGCTTGGCTGAGGACGGGCTGACCGTGTGGGTCTGGGGTGGTGACATGGGGCTCTCTCCCTGGGGGGTGGCAGAAAGAGAGGAATAAAGTTCGAAAGCTTCATTGTTCATTAAGGTCAAACAGGAATGTCTTTGGCTTTAACTAAATAGGCTCAGTTGCGATATACATGAACTACACAGGATGTGCAACATTGAGGAATGACAGAAACCAAGACACACTATATATATATATACAAAAGTATGTGGATTCAGCTATTTCAGCCACACCCGTTGTTGACAGATGTATAAAATCAAGCACACAGCCATAAAATCGCCATAGACAAACATTGGCAATAGAATGGCCTTACTGAAGAGCTCAGTCGCTTTCAACGTGGCACCGCCATAGGAGGCCGTCCAACAAGTCAGTTTGTCAAATCAACGGTAAGTGCTGTAATTATGAAGTGGAAACCTCTAGGCGCAACAACGGCTCAGCTGTGATGTGGTAGGCCCCACAATCTCACAGAACGGGACCGCCGAGTGCTGAAGCACGTAAAACTCGCCTTTCCTCGGTTGCAACACTCACTACCGAGTTTTAAACTGCCTGTGGAAGCAACGTCAGCACAATTAGTGTTTGTTGCAAGCTTTATGAAATGGGTGTCCTTGGCCGAGCAGCCGCACATAAACCTAAGATCACCATGTGCAATGCCAAGTGTCGGCTGGAGTGGTGTAAAGCTCACCGCCATTGGACTATGGAGCAGTGGAAACGCCTGAATCATGCTTCACTATCTGGCTGCCAGGAGAACGCTACCTGTCCCAAATGTATCGTGTCAACTGTAAAGTTTGGTGGAGGAGGAATAATGATCTGTTTTTCATGGTTCGAGTGCGAGCCAGGTCTAATTGTCCAACATCAGTGCCCAACTAATGCTTGTGTCTGAATGGAAGCAAGTCCCTGCAGCAATTTTCAACTGGTGGAAAGCCTTCCCAGAGTGGAGGCTGTTATAGCAGCAAAGGATGGACCAACTCCTTATTAATGCCCATGATTTTGGAATGAGATGTTTTACGAGCAGGTGTCCATATACTTTTGCTTATGTATGTATGTATTTGAAACAAGACTGACTGCCTATAGAATAAAAGGAGAACCTAACAAGTTGCTTCGGTGTGTCACACGTAGCAAATAACAACCGCACAGAGCACCACTCATATTGAATTGCTTACTCATTGGTTTCACGGAGTGGAAGCTTTGGGCTAATTCAGTGTAATGCAAGCAAGAGTGACGGTGAAGGCCATGCCTGCTCTGAGGGGGAGAACAATGGGTTCTCAAGAATCAAGTTAGCACTCCTCACTTCTTCTCCACGATGACAGAGTGAACAGTCAAAAGCATTAAAAACCCACCATGGAGTGACATGTTTGTTCAGCCATCAGTGAGTCACCATTTGACCAACTGTTAAATGGTCATATTGTGATAAGTGCAAATGGCTGTGCAAAACTTTTGTACTTTTAAATGTTTTTCTTTGTTGGGCATAAAATACTGTAAAAACACCAGGAAATCAGCTCCAAGTGATTTTAATTTAAGGAAATCTGTTCCAGAGTATTCTTCCACATAATAAAGACACATGATCATATACCAGATGTAAGCTTGGTTTTATTTATTTTTTAAAAGTATGTTCCAACATATCTGTTTGAGTTTCTCGTGGTGAATTTACAGTCTACAAATTATTTGTAATTGTGTTCCCATATTGAGAACATAATTACATAATTATCTGCTCAAGAAGAAAAATCAGCCCGCGGCTGAATCTAGTTGATGATCCCTGACATACAGTGTATGTTGATCATGTGGGATGAAAGTCTCATGTTGTAGAGTGTGTCTCGTCACTTCAATGAGGTTTCACAGGTAAATACACTGTTAGCACTCAATCTGGGATCCTTCTGATGCCTGGAAAAACCCTTTGTTCCAGAATATAATCTTTTTATCAAAGGCCACTGACTGACGTTACATAATAGCAATATAAAACTCATCGCCACAGAAGCAATGAACGATATCATAGGCGTATTGTTTTTCATTAAAACCCAGAAGGGGATACAAATACTTGCCAACACAGCAGCCTTTACAATTTCAGATGAGGCACCTTTGTGCCACTAACCTCTAGTCTTAGTTGTGGCTTGCAAAAGTATTCACCCCCCTTCACATTTTTCCTATTTTGTAGCCTTACAACTTGGAATTAAAATATGTTTTGGTGGGTTTGCATAATTTTATTTACACAACATGCCTACCACTTTGAAGATGCAAAATATTTTATATTGTGAAACAAGCAAGAAATAAGACTATAAGAAAAGACCGTAAAGTCAATACTTTGTAGAAGTACCTTTTGCAGCAATTACAGCTACACGTCTCTATAACCCTGGCACACCCTGGCACATCTAGCCACTGGGATTTTTGCCCATTCCTCAAGGCAAAACTGCTCCAGCTCCTTCAAGTTGGATGGGCACTGCTGGTGTACAGCAATCTTTAAGTCATACCACAGATTGGATTGAGGTCTGGGCTCTCACTAGCCCATTCCAAGACATTTAAATGTTTCCCCTTAAACCACTTGAGTGTTGCTTTAGCAGTATGCTTAGGGTCATTGTCCTGCTGGAAGGTGAACCTCCCTTCCCAGTCACAAATCTCTGGAAGACTGAAACAGGTTTCCCTCAAGAATTTCCCTGTATTTAGCGCCATCCATCATTCCTTATATTCTGACCAGTTTCCCAGTCTCTGCCGATGAAGAACATCCCCACAGCATGATGCTGCCACCACCATGCTTCACTGTGGGGACGATGTTCTCGGGGTGATGAGGAGGGTTGGGTTTGTGCCAGATATTGCATTTTCCTTGATGGCCAAAAAGCTCAATTTTAGTTTCATCATTCTTCCCTATGTTTGGGGAGTCTCCCACATGACTTTTGGCGAACACCAAACGTGTTTGCTTATTTTTTTCTATAACTTCATTGGGATAGGGGCAGCATTTTCACTTTTGGATGAAAACCGTGCCCAGAGTAAACAGACTGCTACTCAGTCTCAGATGCTAATATATGCATATTATTAGTAGTATTGGATAGAAAACACTGAAGTTTCTAAAACTGTTTGAATGATGTCTGTGAGTATAACAAAACTCATATGACAAGCAAAAACCTGAGAAAAAAATCCAACCAGGAAGTGGGAAATCTGAGGTTTGTTGTTTTTCAACTCAGCCCCTATTGAAGATAGTGGGATATTGGTCATCTTGCACTTCCTACGGCTTCCACTAGATGTCAACAGTCTTTAGAACGTTGTTTCAGGCTTCTACTGTGAAGGGGGGCTGAATGAGAGGGGAATGAGTCAGAGGTCTGGCAGAGAGCCACAGGCTCGTGACGCGCGGTCATGTGAGAGTTAGCTCGCGTTCCATTGCTTTTCTACAGACAAAGGAATTCTCTGGTTCGGACAGATTTATGTTAAACATCCTAAAGATTGATTCTATACTTCGTTTGATATGTTTCTACGACCAGTAATATAACTTTTTGGACTTTTCGTCCGACCCGCTGGGCTTGCACGCGCGCTTGGATTTGTTTACCAAACGCCCTAACAAAAGGAGGTATATGGACATAAATAATGATGAACTTTATCGAACAAATCAAACATTTATTGTGGAACTGGGAATCCTGGGAGTGCATTCTGATGAAGATCATCAAAGGTAAGTGAATATTTATAATGCTATTTCTGACTAATGTTGACTATACAACATGGCGGATATGTCTTTGGCTGGTTTGGGCTCTTTGGCTGGTTTGGGATTTTTGCATGGTATGCTTCTTCCGTAAAGTAAAAAAAAAACTGACACAGCGGTTGCATTAAGGAGAAGTTTATCTAAAGTTCCATGTATAATAGTTGTATCTATTATCAATGTTAATGATGAGCATTTCTGTGAATTCATGTGGCTCTCTGCAAAATCACAGGATGTTTTGGAGCTACTGAACATAACACGCCAATGTCAAATTTGATTTTTGGATATAAATATGCACTTTATCGAACAAAACATACATGTATTGTGTAACATGAAGTTCTATGAGTGTCATCTGATGAAGATCATCAAAGGTTAGTGATTAATTTGATCTATATTTCTGCGTTTTGTGACTCCTCTCTTTGGCTGGAAAAATGGCTGTGTTTTTCTGTGACTTGGTGGTGACCTAACATAATCGTTTGTGGAACTTTCGCTGTACAGCCTTTTTGAAATCAGACACTTTGGCTGGATTAACGAGAATTTTATCTTTAAAATGGTGCCTAATACTTCTATGGATCTCCACTGTGGAGCTTTGCAGCTCCTTCAGGTCATTTTTGGTATCTTTGCTGCTCCTCTGATTAATGCCCTGCTTGCCAGGTATGTGAGTTTTGTTGTGGTGCCATATTCTTTCCATTTTTTAATAATGGATTTAAAATGGTGCTCAGTGGGCTGTTCAAAGTTTTGGATATAAAAAAAAAAAAAACTCTAATCTGTACTTCTCCACAACTTTGTCCCTGACCTGTTTGGAGAGCTCCTTGGTCTTCATGGTGCCACTTGCTTAGTGGTGTTGCAGACTCTGGGACCTTTCAGAACAGGTGTATATATACTGAGATCATGTGACACTTACATAGTCCACCTGTGTGCAATCTAACTAATTATGTGACATCAGAAGGTAATTGGTTGCACCAGATCTTATTTAGGGGCTTCATAGCAAAGGGGGTGAATACATCTGCACTCACCACTTTTCCGTTATATATATTTTTTTGAATTTATTGAAATAAGTATTTTTTTTCATTTCACTTACCCAAAATAGTCCAAATTGGTGATGTCCATTACATGAAATCCAAATAAAAATCCAAGGGGGATAAATACTTTTGAAGACACTGTACATCCTGGTTATAATGACTACCCTTTCCCTCAGCTACCAGAAAACAATTACTATTTGTTGGTAGTCTACAAATGTATACAAAGTTAGTCTCTCCTCATACTCAGGTCTGCCTACTTATACTACTGTCTATGAGGTGAAATGTCACTGATATTAATATTTCTGTCCTCTGCCATGGATTCCCACAGTCAGTAGTAAGAGGAGAACTATTGGGCAATGCCAAAGGGGGTGTGTACCACTGTTCTACATCTGCTAACTCCTGCTTTGGTAAGTAGATCCAGTAACATGGCACAGTTTGTTTGAAAATGTCTTATGGTCAACCGACCAAATGATAGAATGTTGTTGTAATGTCTCTTTAAGAAGGACCGGTGATCCCATATGACCTCCAACACATATTACTGAATGAGTCAAACTGCTTTGCTAATACTACAGTATCCTCAGCAACATATAAAAAAAAACTTCTCTATATCACCAACCAAAACAGAACTTTGCATCTACACTCCTAGAAAAAAGGGTACTATCTACAACCTAAAAGGGTTCTTCGGATGTCCCCGGATGTCCCCATAGGCAAACCCTTTGAAGAACCCTTTTTGGTTTCAGGTAGAATCCTTTTTTACATGGAACCAGGGTCCTACCTGGAACCAAAAAGGGGTTATACTATGGTGACAGGAGAATAACCCTTTTTTTCAAAGTGTGTATGGCTCTGATGGCTGGAGCCGTTGGTTGGAGCCTGCTGCAGCTTATAACAGCACCAGTTTTCCTTGAATATGTACTTCAGTGGAAGTTATGATTTTCACTTTGTATGACTAAGTGAAAATTCTACTTAAATTGGAGTTAGGATTTGACCCATACAATATGATTGCATATTCTGTGGTGTGTGGATAAAAGTGTCTGCTACAATGACCATATCTATTTATCTATCTAGTGTTGGTGTTGTCATGACTGCCCTTGGGGGAGGATCATAGGTGCCCCCCCCTATCTCTCTCTCCACAGTTATATGACTTAACGACAGGTCGTAAATTCCTTGAAGAGATCCTCTCCCCCTTTGGACATGCAGTATGGGGAGAGAGGATTTCACAGTGGAACAGAGAAGCCATCAAAACGTCTATTTTTGAGATTGTGGAACCGGTCGGTGGGGAAGCAAAGAATGACCATGTTGAATTTGTTTCATTTGGTGACCTCATGAACGACAAGAGACCCACTGTCAGGGTTTTCCTGTGGTGAAGTAGAGGAGGTCCAAAACGCAGCATGGTTATATTGATTCATGTTTAATAAAAACAGATAAACATGAACACTACAAAACAATAAACGTGGAAAACCAAAAACAGCCCTATCTGGTGCAAAACACAGAGACAGGAACAATCACCCACAAACACACAGTGAAACCCAGGCTACCTAAGTATGATTCTCAATCAGAGACAACTAATGACACCTGGCTCTGATTGAGAACCATACTAGGCCGAAACATAGAAATACCCAAAACCTAGAAAAACAAACAGACTGCCCACTCAACTCACGCCCTGACCATACTAACTAAATACAAAACACAGGAAATAAAGGTCAGAACATGACACCCACATTACTGTATCTTTGTTTGTATACACTTCCTAATTTTGGGGTTTGTATCAATGTTGTATGAAATACAGGATTAATTATAAGAATACTTTTGGAAAGATGATAATGTGATCTTAGTCTTCTAAATGAGAATGGTTTTTCATAGTAACGTATGATCAGTCAGTGGCCACGCCCCTATAAGCACAGACATTATACCCAAACGTCATGGAACGTCCCTTTCCACAGAGCTAATAAAAGGACTTGTGACAAAAATGTACATTTAGTCAAGAGAACGCAGGGACGGGGTCCCCACGTTGAAATGGCTACTACTTATTGACCAAGCAGACTAAGGCATGAGCTGGATGTTGCAAAATGGTTTAAACTACAACTCTACCTAAGGACAAGACCAGAGAACGTAGGGATCATCCCCATGCTGAAATCTACAAACTAAAGAACAATTATTCAGTCTGCAGCAGTTTAAGTACTTTAGACTGGTAAACACAACCGATCGAACGACCGAATGGTACGCCTGACATATCCATTATAACAAGCTACAACTATGAAAGACTGATCTCTGATGAACAAACCAGAGACTTTCTATCTACTGACTCTCTAGCAGACGGACCGGCGATTAAAGAGAGGTACAACAAAGGCATACACTCATAAATATGTCAATTGCAATTTATTTTCGAATGAGTGGCTGTGCATGTTCAAAGTATTAGAGAGTGTAGTTATGAACTGTATGTACGTGGGTCCACTGAGTTTCCCGCTCTTGAGCTGTCCTCACCCCTTTCCTTAGTCTACCAAGCTGTCATATCGGTTCGTCTACTAGGGACTTCTCATTGTATCATGTTAGTAAACAACGTATGACATATCGTGTGTGTGTTTATTTAGTTAGTAAATAAATAAGCCAATTTTAAATAAAGGTGAAATAAAATAAATTTAAAAAATAGTTTATCCCTGATTCATGATCTATGTTAGGGTTCGTGCAGATATCCAAGGGTTTGCGACATTCAGAATATGACTGATGAGGTAATAATACATTAATAAGTGAGTAATTGATAATATATAAAAATATCTGAAGTTACATTTGGGAAATAGAGGCTCTTTAAACATTTTCCCGTGGTGCCCCAACTTCCTAGTTAATCACTATTCCGTGATTAAACAAATCACGGAATAATTACACGGAGAATTGATCACATAACAGTCTTCACATTTAATAGTTATGTTATGACAGTGTAGAAGCCACATACATTATTGCCCGGCAGGCCGCTGTTGGAGAAGACTGTTGTGTAGCCTTTACTGTGTAGGGTGGGCTTCAGGTTCTTCCCCGCTTTTATTTCAGCCAGCAACTCCGTGTTGTCTCCGGTGTGGGACATCATGTTGAAGGATTTGTTGCCTGGGGAGGACAAAAGAACGGAGGGAAAAGTGAGAGAGAGAGCGAGCGAGAAATACATTCATTAGATTTATCATAAAGCAGCCACAAAAGCACATTTATGCAATAGACCAAAAAATAAACAATTCTAATTGGAAACCTCAAAAAGAGAAATGGTTGGATGGTAATTGTAAGCTCAAGGAAAAAATGTTAGATATTTATCCAAGACAAAACATTACCAACCACAAGATACAGATGTTCGGCAAGAATAATTGTGACACATTGAAAGAATACAAACATAACCTAAGATGGAAGAAATGGAAACATTTTGAAAACACTGAAACTCTATTGATGGAAACCAGTTCTGGGAGAAATGGTCTGAATGGAGCATAGAAGAATGATCATTCAAAATGGCTACATTTGGAAAGATCATCTCTATGGAATAATAACATCTGAATTTAAACGAAATAAATATCCAGTAAAACTCAGCTCCCTAGAAAACACAATTAAACACTTCCAATTGACTATCAAATTACATAAGCTGAATTTTCAAATCAATTACAAAGTCTTAGGGTGGATTTACATGAGTAAAATATGTCTAGTGAGATCTATTTCTCTTCAACATCAAATGTTCTACTTTTCTGTTTACACTAGCCTTGGAGGTGGTGTGACCAAAGCCACATCCTTGCTTCATGAGTGCAGCTATTAGCATACCATAAATAACATAGTATATAGACAAACAAAATAAGGATAGCAATTCAAACTATACAGGAGCTTCTCACTGAAACCATATTGTACATAGCTTTACACACTTGATTAATGTAATGATTCACAAATGTGTGGATATTTTAAAAGCCTTTCATTTTTTATTTGGCTAACAGAGCAAAAATGCTGTCTACTGGTATTAAGGTTGTTCTTGCAGGGACATGTGGTGTGGGAGAGCCTTTTCCTTTACACTAACAAGAGGGTAGTGTAGGAGACGTCTCAGAGTTTTTAAGGTCGGTGCTGCAGTGGATAGCGATAGTTTTATGGGCTCCTGACCAATTCTGGTATTTTGTGTGATTTTTTTTATCTATCTTAATTATCTGAACTATTTTTGTGCATAATGTCTCTGCCATCATTTCCTATGACGGAAAACAGCTTCTCGACATCAGCAACCACTAACCTCGGGTTGAGCACTGGCTTCATTAATAAGAGCATCAACAAAGTCATCCCCACAGTGATAGTACGTACATATCCCAACCAGAAGCCGTGGATTACAGGCAGCATCCGCATTGATCTAAAGGCTAAGGCAGCGTCTTTCAAGGAGCGGGACACCAATTGGGACTCTTAAAAGGAAACAACCTACGACAAGTCATCAAACATCTAAGATCGACTCCTACTACGCAGGCTCTGACGCTCGTCGGATGTGGCAGGGCTTGCAAACTATCACAGGTTACAAAGGGAAACCCAAAAGCCTTCATGCCTTCTCTGCTTGCTTTAAAGACAAGCAACACTGAACCATGCATGAGAGCACCAGCTGTTCTGGACATCTAATCTCGCTCTTAAATGTCTGATTTGAGTAAAACCTTTAAACAGGTTAACATTCACAAGGCGGGGCCAGATAGATTACATGGCTCACAACACCATCATCCCAGACACCCTGGAGCACTAACAGTGCCTTCAGAAAGTATTCACACCCCTTGACTTTTTCCACATTTGTGACCCGATTCAGGAAACTAGGCATATGTCGCAAGTCACGACTTCACAAAAGAGACGCTTGAACGTAAACATTTTTTTTTGCAAAATGCGTTTTTTGGCAGAAATGCCTTCTCGAACATGTGAACTTTCATGTGCCTTAATAACAAACTTGTATGCCATCTGTAAAAACGAATACAATTGTTACATTACGAGCCTTGTTGGTTAAGCCACAGAAAAAGGGGTGAATCTTCCCAGTAGCCATGATTGGCTGAGATAATGAGTGGGCTGGACATGCCAAGAGACAAGTTTGGATTGGTCTGCCATATTGAAGACGTCTGTCTATTTGAGCTTGTCGGTCTGTTGGTAATCCTGTTAAACGTGGCTTTATAAAAAAATGTATTGCGTAGTGGAGCTACATAAGTGTTGCTCTCCACTTTCTGGAGGATCACGTTTTTTGAAATCAGTGGAATTAGAGTATGATAGTTAAAGAGATGGAGAAAACACCTGTCTCCGGATTACATCTTCAAACTAAGGGCAGCTGTAGAATGGGATTACTAAAAGGGTGACGAGTCCATGATGCATGTTGATGTAAACAGGTAAGATAGTCTAACTACATTTTCAGATATTACACGTTTCTAAATTTGACAAAGTGGTTTCATTTCAAGCTAGTGTACTGTTAGCTAACATTAGCTGGCTGCCTAGTTGACGTTGTTATAGGTTTCCCAGAGCCGTTTGCTTTTCTAGTTAGAGCCTAATGTTAGCTAGCCTAATGTTTTATCTTAATTTGTAAAATTTACACGGACATTGTGATAGTGTGTAGACCAGTGACAACATTTTTTTAAAATTGCAATTGAATACATTTTAAATTTCATTTTTTATTTAAACTTTATTTTACTAGGCAAGTCAGTTAAGAACAAATTCTTATTTACAACGATGGCCTAGGAACAGTGGGTTAATCTCCTTGTTCAGGGGCAGAATGACAGGGGCAGATTTTTACTTTGTCAACTCGGGAATTCAATCTAGCAACCTTTTGGTTACTGGCACAACAGTCTAACCACTAGGCTACCTGCCGCCCCAATTCAGGCTGTAACAACAAAATGTGAAAAAGTCAAGGGGTGTGAATACTTTCTGAAGGCACTATATTTATGTATGTGAGAATGGTGTTCATTCACTACAGCTCAGTACTCAACACCATAGTGCCCTCCAAGCTCATCATTAAGCTCAGGACCCTGGGACTGAACACATGCCTCTGCTACTGGATCCTGGACTTCCTGACGGCCTCCCCCAGGTGGCCACACTGATCTTCAACACGGGAGACCCTCGGGTGCGTGCTTCATCCCCTCCTGTACTCCCTGTTCACCCATGACTGCGTGGCCTCACACGTCTCAAACATCATCATTAAGTTTGCTGATGTCACGATGGTGGAAGGCCTGATCACTGATGACGAGACAGCCTATAGAGAGGAGGTCAGTGACCTGGCAATGTGATGCAAGGACAACAATCTTTCCCTCAATGTCAGCAAGACAAATGAGCTGATCATGGACTGCAGGATATGGAAGGCCGAGCACACCCCCATCCAGGGCTGTAGTGGAACGGGTCGAGAGCATCACGTTTCTCTCTGTCCACATCACTAAGGAATTAACATGATCCACACACACCAACACACTCGTGAAGAAGGCAAGACAACGCCTCTTCCTCCTAAGGAGGCTGATAAGATTTAGTATGGGCCCTCAGATCCTCAAAATTGTCTACAGCTGCACCATTGGTAGCAGGCTGCGTCACCGCTTGGTATGGCAACTGCTTGGCATCCAATCGCAAGGTGCTACAGAGGGTACTGCGTATGGCCCAGTACATCACTGGGGCCAAGCTCCCTGTTATCCAGGAGCTCTATACCAGGCGGTGTCAGAAGAAGGCCCTAAAAATTGTCAAAGACTCCAGCCACCCAATTCAAACTGTTCTCTCTGCTACCACACGGCAAGCACCAAGTCTGGTACCAACAGGACGCTGAACAGCTTCTACCACCAAGCCACAAGACTGCTAAATAGTTAACCAAATAGCTACCTGGACTATCTGTACTAACCTTTCTGACTCGTCACATATGCTGCTGCTTTTTATCATTATCATCACCTTACCCCTACCTATCTGTACATATCTATCTCAATTACCTCATACCCCTGCACATCGACTCAGTACTGGTTCCCCGGTGTACAGTATATAGCCACATTATCATAGTGTATTTATTCTTTGTGTTATCTATTATTTTATTTTTATTCTCTCTGCATTGCAGGGAAGGGCCCATAAGTAAGCATTTCACTGTTAGTCTACACCTGTTGTTTTCAAAGCATCTCTTTACACTACATAAGTATCTCTCCTGGACCTAGTTTGTGTCGCCAAAGTTGGTTAGTGTGAAAAGCCCCTTGAAGCTGGAAAGGCATGTAGCCCTGATAGCATCAGGAATGAAATGCTTAAACACAGTACTCCCGAGCTATAGGATGTCTTCGGCCCTATTCCCACTACGAGAGATGAAGGAGAGTCTGAGGAGGGGAGTGACTAAACAGATGTCAACTTTTCAATTCACATGACATCCTCTCCTTACCTTTCGTGGCAACCTGACATTCTTGGTCCGCAGTTCAAGTTGACCGTAAATATCCCAGTAGCCACAAGTCAGTAAGTACAAACTATTTAACAACCCAAGCAACTTTTATTCTAAAACGTATTACAAAATGCAATAATGCAACCAAACCATATTACACTCTTGATTAATGCAGACAATCCACAAGCATGTGCAGACAAAGGGTTAATTTTCCGGTCCATAAGCATTAAATTAGCTGACAATCCACAGCTAACTCCTGCTAGCTAGCTAACTAAGAAAGCTAATGAACAAACATGCTTCATGATAAAGTAACGTTAGCAAATCGATAAAGTTACCCCCTCCCCCCCATACGAATATAAATGTTCAGTAAGTTATCATATTGTCATTCATATTACTGCATAAATTAGGCTACACAACTTGGTAAACAAAATAATTTCTGCATCCTCACATAAATGTGCTGACTGTAGCTACGTAAATGCTGATGTTGAGCTCAGAGCACACCAACCCTGTTCCTGAAGAGCTACCGTCCTGTAGGCTTTTGCGCCAACCCTAATCTAGCGCACCAGATTCTAATAATTAGCTGGTTTATAATCTGAGTCAGGTTAGTTACAACTGGGGTTGGAGTGAAAAACTACAGGAGGGTAGCTCTCCAGGAACAGGGTTGGAGAGCCCTGGTTCAGCTGAAAGGCGCTCTTAGGCTTACACTAGCTATCGTATTAAAGTTACCTTAGAACAAACCAGGCTTCATTTTATCAATATCATGGAAGTCATATGAGGTAAAAGCAAATTGCATTTTAAGAATGCTTTTGATTCCATTTGGCATGAATCAAAAGCATTCTTAAAATCAACAAAACGTGCAAATACTTTCCCTCTGTTGTTCTGATGAACATGCTGGTTTATTAGCGTGTGAATGTTCTGTGTTTGGGTAGAAAGACAACATTTTTTACTTAGAGTGTTATGTTTTGTGAGGAAGGTCTGATTATATTACAAAACCCTGTAAAGCATCACTGGGGGTAGACTACACAACGTCATTAAATCCATTTATGTGAATAACAAATGTTGCATTAAACTAAGAGAACAGAGTTTTTTTGCACAAGAGGGGCCAGGGGTGTGGGTGAGACAGCGGTGCAGTCCAACCCTGTTCAACATCTACATCAACAAACTACCGATGTTGGACCAATCTACAACTACCGGGGACTAAAAATCGGTGCCTATGGTCTGGCAAAACATTTTATTCCATAAAAATACAATTCTCCAAAATAAATATTCCAATCCAAATCTGGTGCAAAATACTCAATTGTGTCATTTGACCAATTTCACTATATTGAAGTGAGGTTTAGGGATCAACCTGCAATTATGATTATAAGCATTGGGAGGGAAAGAAAACAGAGAAAGTACCAAATAATGCGTGCAGAGCGGAAGACGGAATATTTGCTCTAATTGATAATATAAAGAAAAGGACACTAACATTTTGGCACTATTTAAAATGAAGCCCCAAAACATCCCTTCAATTCAAAGCACTGGAAAGCCAAGAGCTGAACCTTGAAAAGAGTCCTCCCCTATGTCAGTTGTTAAAAACACTAAACAATCAAACACACAGGAACATGAATTAGATTGTTACAAAAATTAAAACCTCCTATTTTAACTTGGGAAAATGAAACAAAAACACAAAATTTGCTATTTGGCTCTAAAAAGATCATACAAATTGGCAGAATATCTCTACTCTGTCAGAGATACAAAAACAGAGACAGATCCTGACCAAATACAGGCTTAGTGACCACCAATTGTCTATTGAAAAGGTAGACAAAAAATAGTGCACTTCCTAATCCATTGCAAAAAATATTATTCAGCAATAGTAATTCTTCTAAGAAATTTAAAAAATGACTGTCCCATTGCGCTCTAGCGACTCCTTGTTGCGGGCTGGGCGCATACACGCTGACTCGTGTCGCCAGTTGTTTCCTCCGACACATTGGTGTGGCTGGCTTCCGGTTAGTGAGCAGTATGTCAAAAAGCTGTGCGGCTTGGCAGGGTCGTGTTTTGAAAGATGCATGGCTCTCAACATTTGCCTTTCCCGAGTCCATACGGGAGTTGCAGCGATGGGACAAGACTAACAACCAATTGGATATCACGAAATTGTGGAGAAAAAAGGGGTAAAAAGCACACAAAATGAATTGCAAAATGCTAATTTTGAACAAAATCTGAATTTTTGGAACACTGCTGTACGCCTTTTAAGATACACACTCCAAACCAACTTTAAATTAAACACTCCAACTTTTTAACTCCAATAACTCCCATTAGTTTAAACATGGTGTTTCAACCAGAGTGACTTAGAGAAGCAATTGATGATGATGAAATGCGTTGCTCAAGGGCACAGAGACTTTTCACCTGCAAACTTCTTCCACTAACAATAATAATAATAACACTTTCAGGCAGCTGAGACTACCTTTTCTAGTTATCAATATAATTATTGTTATTACTGACGGGAATACCAACTACATTTTCACTGTGGGACAATGTAAAAACGCACCATTTCGCCCGGTGTTGTCTAAATCCACCATTTTAGACTGCCAACACAAGTTTCTGTGGCTTAATGTTAATGACTTCCACATCTACTGACCATAACCACACAACTACTGACCACAAGTACTGAACAAGTCCATACTATAGGACCCAAAGAACCTGCAACACAACCACACTAGTACTGACCACAACCACACAACTACTGACCATAATTACTGACCACACCCACTGAACAAGTCCATACTATATGGCCCAAAGAACCTGCAACACAACCACACAAGTACTGACCACAACCACACAACTACTGACCATAACTACTGACCACAACCACACAACTACTGAACAAGTCCATACTATAGGGCCCAAAGAACCTGCAACACAACCACACTAGTACTGACCACAACCACACAACTACTGACCATAATTACTGACCACACCCACTGAACAAGTCCATACTATATGGCCCAAAGAACCTGCAACACAACCACACAAGTACTGACCACAACCACACAACTACTGACCATAACTACTGACCACAACCACTGAACAAGTCCATACTATAGGGCCCAAAGAACCCGCAACACAACCACTGACCATAACTAATGACCACAACCACACAACTACTGACCCTAACTCGGCTACTGACCACACAACGACATTCATATTTCTCTAGCTAGCTAGCACTGTGTTAACAAATATAGACTAACTTGCTAGCATGCCATCCTTCAATCTAATCTGGAAATGTAGCTAGCAAGGTAACTAGCAAGCTAGAAATAATCAACTACGTTTTCACTGTGAGACAATGTAAAAACACACCATTTCGCCTGTTGCTCTCTAAATCCACCATTTAAGACTGCCAACACTCAAGTCTTTGTGGCTTAATGGTAACCGACAATGGCTTCCACCCCTATATACCAGGGTTTCAATCCTGCTTGTGGCAAAATAATTATCATAGCTTTTTAAGTATATAAATTACAATTACTGTTGGGTGAAGATTTCTCCCTCATTCCACTAATACCACAGGATCTTTGCAATACTCTTACACTGGTAGAGATAGGAACACCAACTTCCTGATAGGTCTAATGTTCAGAATACTCTAAATGAAGAACCTTGAAATTAAGGACCCTGACACTGGTAGACACCTGGCTGTTGAATATTTTCTCTTCGTCAGCAGACAATACTGACGTAAGGCATGTGTGAAACGCAAAAGGGGAGACGAGTGCAGAGAGGAATCTTTTGATGCGGGTTTTATTGTCTTTTTAGAGTACCTGCCTGGCTGCACTTGTAGTAAAATGACACTCTCGTGAAAGGACTATAGTGGGGCCTCCACTTTCTATTTAACTAATCGCCATATGGTTTAGAAACTAAAACAAAACAATTTTGGGCAGAGGGGTCATGTGTACCGAATTATATATTTCCGCAAATCTGCAAATAATCTGTGAGTGCAGCATCAAGGGAAAAAACAAGACTTTGCACCACTCTAGAACCAATGGAGAAATAAGATTGACACACTGCCAATTTGCTGCTATTGAGAGAAAGGGGCAGCAAATGATTTCACATGACCAATTCGGAACACAATCAAAATGCACAGGTTAGGGATGCTCCGGCACAGCTCATTGTGTAAAACTAAGATTCAGACATAAAAGTGGAATCTTAGTTAAAACAAAAGGCTGCCACGAGCCCTAATCCCCTTACAACAGAACAGTGCCCTAAAATAGGGTCTGCTAATAATTGCGGTCTTTATGGTTAAATCCGGGAACAAAAGCACTTTGTTTGGAAATTGTAACAGTGTAAAGGACAGTAGAGAAACAATAGGGGGTTTCCATCTGGTAAAGTAATGAATAGGCTACACAACCTGCGATGCCAACAGGTGATTTGTCTGAACTGTCATAATGCAACAAAGTGATAATGGTGACAATGTCTATTACCGCAATAACAGTTATAAAACAATTGTTATGTTACCTGGGAAACATACTTATGCAATGCCTGCCATATTGAACAACTAAAGTGATTTATAAAAATGGAAAATGCACTTCGTAAAGTCAATGTAAAGAAATGAAGCGCAAACAACTCAATTTGATCAGATACCACAAACGTATTCAAATAACATTAACAATTAAAAAGGTACATTCAACAGAGCTGCCTGAACCCTCACAACAAAATCACCTGCTAAATGCCTCAGACTGACAGCTCAATCAGCAGGTGAAACTCTTACCTATATGATAAAATGAACACGAGCAAATAACTACAGACTCATCATACCTTTTCTAAGACACCAAAAGGTCAAATCTTTAATGTCCCAATGACAGACAAAGCACAAGTCTTGACACAAATAAATAAAACAGTAGGATAGATACATTACCTGAATTTATGTATGGAACTCCTTTGAATTTGACGACCCAGTTCACTTTAGATCATTCATTCATTCCTACCCGACTGAGGCAAAAACAAGACTTGCTGCGAGGCAACAGAAACAGGAGGCAATGGCAACAGGCTGACTGAGCAACCGGGGCAAAGCTTCATGCAATCACCCACCCCTTCTTACTCCCTCTCCTCCCCCTCGCCCTCTCTCCCTCCTGTGCTCTCTCCATCTCGATCCTCAGAGAAAAGAGAGCAGCCATCTATAAAAGACCAGGGAGAAATATAAAGGAATCAGTGGTAATTGGCGCTGGCAGCGAGCGGCTTGCCAAACTGGGCCTGGATTTAAGATCCAGCCTCACCCCCCCCTTCCCCTTCTCTCGTTTGCCTTACCCTGCCTTGTCCAGCACCACCACATGCTCAAAGAGGCTCTGAGGTTGGATTAGTGGGAGGGAGAGAGTGATCTCAGTCAGTCAAGCTAATGAGCAACCTGACCACCCGCCTACCCCGGTGCAGGCGCACAGAGCCAGCCAGACCATTGATATAAGGCGAGATCAAGAAGCAGGCACCTTTCAGCTCTTAGACACGATCCCGGACCATCATCCATTCAAAAACTAAAAGTTACACGTCACATTCACCCAATTTCTTTAAATTGGACTGATTAACTATGTTTCATACATATATTTACATATAAATCCTCAAAGACCATAGACAAAATATCCATAAAATAGAAAACCCTGACAACTGATGGTTGACTTTTGTCTAATTGGTCCTAGTAAATCTTCATTGAGGAGCACAAGCTAAACTTTAGCAGTTCACAAATGCAGAAAGGCTTAGGTTTGCATGGTGTGGTATTTTCTCTAGAGGCAAGAACTATGGGTGTGGATTGGTGTGTGTGTGCGAACACTATGTGCATGGTTGTGTTTAGGCTGAGGGTGTGGACATAGGACGTTTGCCAGAAAGGCAATAAGTAGGTGAAATAACTACTGACAGGTACACTACTCTGTAAATAGCCGTCCACAATGGAACGGTAATGGGACCACAATGTAACAGCAATATGATCACAATGGGACCACAATGGGATGACAATGGGGACCAATGGCACCAGGTTTAGGGTTAATTTCTAAGGGTTATTGCTGCAGACTGCATCTGGGGGTGGTGATTTAACAGTCTTTAGTCTCGTTGACACCCCCCCACATTAAAGGGGAATTTCACCCTGGCTCTGCCACAACATATAGTCATTACTATATTACTATATTCTTGTTCTGAGAAATGAAGGTTATTCCATGTGAGAAATTTCCAAGAAACTGAAGATCTCGTACAACGCTGTGTACTACTCCATTCACAGAACAGTGCAAACAGGCTCTAATCAGAAAAGAAAGAGGAGTGGGAGGCCCCGGTGCACAACTGAGCAAGAGAACAAGTATATTGTTGGCAATTTCTCACATGGAATTGCCTTCATTTCTCAGAATAAGAATAGTTTCAGAAGAAAGCTCTTTGTTTCTAGCCATTTTGATCCTGTAATCGAGCCCACAAATGCTGGTGCTCCAGATACTCAACTAGTCTGAAGGCCAGTTTTATTGCTTCTTTAAATCAGGACAACAGTTTTCAGCTGTACTAACATAATTGCAAAAAGGTTTTCTAATGATCAATTAGCCTTTTAAAATGATAAACTTGGATTAGCTAACACAACGTGCCATTGGAACACAGGAGTAATGGTTGCTGATAATGGGCCTCTGTATGCCTATGTAGATATTCCATTAAAAATCAGACGTTTCCAGCTGCAATAGTCATTTACAATATTAACAATACCGACACTGTATTTCTGATCAATTTGCTGTTATTTTAATGGACAAAAAAATGTTTTTCTTTCAAAAACAAGGACATTTCTAAGTGACCCCAAACTTTAACGGTAGTGTATATACTGTATTCTATGCTATTCTACGGTATCTTAGTCACTTAATAATGTTTACATATCTTGCATTACTCATCTCATGTGTATATACTGTTTTCTATACTATTCTACGGTATCTTAGTCACTTAATCATGTTTACATATCTTGCATTACTCATCTCATATGTATATACTGTTTTTCTATATTATTCTAATGCATATTAGTCTGTCCCGCTCTGACATCGCTCGTCCATATGTATATAGTCTTAATTCATTCCTACTTAGATTTGTGTGTATTGGGTATATGTTGTGTAGTTTGTTAGATATTATTTGTTAGATATTACTGCACTGTCAGAGCAAGAAGCAGTAGTGTTTGTATGGTTTGTGTTATGTGTTTACAGGTGGTTAGGTAGCCCGAGGACCACACAGTACCTTCCAGACCATGTAATCAATTTAGTCTACCCCTCTTCTCTTTTTACCTTTTCTTTTTGTAAAACTCAGGTTATCTGGAGTTATTCCACAGTGGAGGCATTTTGGGCACACAAACATTAGGGATCGAATACACCTTGTGGTTATGGAGCACAAGAAGATTGAGGGACAGAAACCAGCAAGGGACACTGAAAGATATAAAAACAAGACTATAACAGTAATGACAACCACCTCATTCTTCTCTCTGCAGAATCTCAAAACACAAAAGACATGCCAAGGTCTACTATTGACGAGAACTATATGTCAAAGTCAATGGGCTGGGGGGATGTTTACATACAGTACTTTGAGATGAGGAAGGGGTGTTTAGTTGTGCTTAGACAGTAAATTAATTGTTGTGTATGAGAGCGATTGAGGTGCCATTTCTCCTCAATCTCCCATTCACAACCATTCATACTGTGTTAGAACAGCCTTCCTTAGATTTTCACATCTTATTTAGCCCCCCTCAGCCCATTCACTTTGTTGACTGATCTTTCCTCTCAAAAGCAGCTCACACTGTCCTCTCATTGTCCCTTAACAATACGCTAGCCAGTCCCATTTGATTGATACATATACCAACAAAGGCGTGTTGCCCTACATCCCTTCCACAAAGAGTGTAAAATGCCAACACCACAACCATGTCTTTTCAGGAGACGTGCAGTACCAGCAAATGTTCTACTAGAGCACCAAACAGTTGGTGGTTAAGAAGCTCGAAACCACTTTCGACAGTCTTATCCAGTTGGCCGTTCACCACAGACAGGACAAGCCCATTGCCACAAGAATAAAGAGTCTCCGCTTCCTCAGCCCGCCATGCCAAACACAATTGCCAATGTACTGAAGCCAGATAAAGGACTATGTTTGCATTTACACAGGCAGCATTCTGACATTTTTTTCTCACTAATTGGTCTTTTGATCAATAATATCAGTTCTGAAAAAGATCTGGTGTGATTAAGACCAATTAGTTGAAAAAAATATCAGAATTGGGCTGCCTGTGTAAATGCAGCCAGTGTGGCTCAGGATAAGACCATGTAGAACAGGGTTGGAGAACCCTGTTCACGGACCCTCCTGTAGATTTTCTCTCCAATCCCAGTTGTCAATAACCTGGTTCAGTTTATCAACTAGCTAATTATTAGAATTAGTTGTGCTAGATTAGTGTTGGAGTGAAAACCTAAAGGACGGTAGCTCTCCGTGACTATTAAAACCTACCCTAACCAGAAATCGTGGATAGATGGCAGCATCCACGCAAAACTGAAAGCGCGAACCATCGCATTTATCCATAGCAAGGTGACTGGGAATATGGCCGAATACAAAAAGTAGTTATTCCCTCCGTAAGGCAATAAAACAGGAAAAACGTCAGTACAGAGACAAAGTGGAGTCGCAATTCAACGACTCAGACAAGACGTATGAGGCAGGGTCTACAAGACAAAGGGAAAACCAGCCACTACGCGGACACCGACGTCTTGCTTCCGGACAAGCTAAACACCTTCTTCTCCCGCTTTGAGGATAACACAGTGCCACGATGTGGCCCGCTACCAAAGACTGTGGGCTCTACTTCTCCGTGGCCGACGTGGGTAAGACATTTAAGCGTGTTAACCCTCGCAAGGCCGCTGGCCCAGACGGCATCCCTAGCCATGTCCTCAGAGAATGCGCAGACCAGCTGGCTGGTGTGTTTACGGACATATTCAAACTCTCTTTCCCAGTATGCTGTCTCCACATGCTTCAAGATGTCCACCATTGTTCCTGTACGCAAGAAAGCTAAGGTAACTGAGCTAAACGATAATCTCCCCGTAGCACTCACTTCCGCCATCATGAAGTGCTTTGAGAGGCTAGTCAAGGATCATATCACCTCTACCTTACCTGACACCCTAGACCCACTTCAATTAGCTTACCGCCCCACAGATGACGCAATCGCACACTCCCATCTGGACAAGAGGAAGACCTATGTAAGAATGTTGTTAATTGACAGTAGCTCAGCATTCAAAACCCTAGAACCCTCCAAGCACATCATTAAGCTTAAGGCCCTGGGTCTGAACTCCGCCCTTTGCAACTGGATCCTGGACTTACTGACGAGTTGCCCCCAGGGTGTGAAGGTAGAAAACAATACCTCCACTTCACTGATCCTCAACACTGGGGCCCCACAATGGTGTGTGCTCAGCCCCCTCCTGTACTCCCTGTTCATCTAAGGCTGCGTGACCATGCATGCCTCCAACTCAATCATCAAGTTTGCAGATGACAACAGCAGTAGGCCTGATTTACCAACAATGATGAGACAGCCTACAGGAAGTAGGTGAGCGCCCTGGGAGTGTGGTGCCAGGAAAATAACCTCTCACGAAACATCAACAAAACAAAGGAGCTGATCGTGGACTTCAGGAAACAGCAGAGGGAGCACCCTCCTATCCACATCGACAAAGCTTCAAGTTCCTCAGAGTACACATCACTGGCAAACTGAAATGGCACATCCACACAGACAGTGTGGTGAAGGCGGCGCAACAGCGCCTCTTCAACCTTTAGGAGGCTAAATAAACTTGGCTTGGCAAACTACCTGCCCTCCAGGACACCTACACCACCCGATGTTACAGGAAGGCCAAAAAGATCAACAAGGACAACAACCATGTCACGTTCTGACCTTTATTTCCTTTGTTTTGTATTCATTATTTAGTATGGTCAGGGCGTGAGTTGGGGTGGGCAGTCCATGTTTGATTTTCTATGATTTGGGGATTTCTATGTTTCGGCCTAGTATGTTTCTCAATCAGAGGCAGGTGTCATTAGTTGTCTCTGATTGAGAATCATACTTAGGTAGGCTGGGTTGCACTGTTTGTTTGTGGGTGATTGTCTATGCTAGTGGCTTGTGTCAACACAGGTCTCATTTGTAGCTTCACGGTCTTTACTGGTTTATTGTTTTTGTATGCAGTGTTCAGTACTTTCTTTAATTAAATATTCACTATGAACACATACCACGCCGCATTTTGGTCCTCTGATCCTTCTCGCCTCTCCTCTTCAGATGAAGAGGAGGAAGATCGTGACAAACTACCCGAGCTACTGCCTGTTCACCCTGCTATCATCCAGAAGGCAAGGTCAATACAGGTGCATCAAAGCTGGGACAGAGAGACTGAAAAACAGTTACTATCTCAAGGCCATCAGACTGTTAAAAAGCCATCACTAGTACATTAGAAGCTGTTGCCCTACATACAGTTGAAGTCAGAAGTTTACATATGTAACAGTATAACTTTAGACCGTCCCCTCGCGCGAACCAGGGACCCTCTGCACACAACAGTCACCCACGAAGCATCGTTACCCATCGCTCCACAAAAGCCTCGGCCCTTGCAGAGCAAGGGGAACCACTACTTCAAGGTCTCAGAGCAAGTGACGTCACCGATTGAAACGCTATTAGCGCGCACCACCGCTAACTAGCTAGCCATTTCACATCCGTTACACATATACCTTAGCCAAATACATTTAAACTTAGTTTTCACAATTCCTGACATTAAATCCTAATAAATATTCCCTGTCTTAGGTCAGTTAGGATCACCACTTTATTTTAAGAATGTGAAATGTCAGAATAATATTAGAGAGAATGATTTATTTCAGCTTTTATTTCTTTCATCACATTCCCAGTGGGTCAGAAGTTTACATACACTAAGTTAGTATTTGGTAGCATTGCCTTTAAATTGTTTAACTTGGGTCAACTTCCACAAGCTTCCCACAATAAGTTGGGTGAATTTTGGCCCATCCCTCCTGACAGAGCTGGTGTAACTGAGTCAGGTTTGTAGGCCTACTTGCTCGCGCACACCTTTTCAGTTCTACCCACACATTGTCTATAGGATTGAGGTCAGGGCTTTGTGATGGCCACTCCAATACCTTGACTTTGTTGTCCTTAAGCCATTTACCATAACCTTGGAAGTATGCTTGGGGTCATTGTTCATTTGGAAGACCGATTTGCGACCAAGCTTTAACTTCCTGACTTATGTCTTGAGATGTTGCTTCAATATATCCACATAATTTTCCTCCCTCATGATGCCATCTATTTTGTGAAGTGCACCAGTCCCTCCTGCAGCAAAGCACCTCCACAACATGATGCTGACACCCCCGTGCTTCACGGTTGGGATGGTGTTCTTCGGCTTGCAAGTATCCCCCTTTATCCCCCAAACATAACGAAGGTCATTATGGCCAAACAGTTCTATTTTTGTTTCATCAGACCAGAGGACATTTCTCAAAAAAGTATGATCTTTGTCCCCATGTGCAGTTGCAAACCGTAGTCTGGGTTTTTTATGGCGGTTTTGGAGCAGTAGGCTTCTTCCTTGCTGAGCGGCCTTTCAGGTTATGTCGATATAGGACTTGTTTTACTGTGGATATAGATACTTTTGAACCTGTTTCCTCCAGCATCTTCACAAGGTCCTTTGCGGTTGTTCTGGGATTGATTTGCACTTTTCGCACCAAAGTATGTTCATCTCTTGGAGACAGAACGCACCTCCTTCCTGAGCGTATGACGGCTGCGTGGTCCCATGGTGTTTATACTTGCGTACTATTGTTTGTACAGATGAATGTGGCACCTTCAAGCGTTTGCAAATTGGAAGGATGAACCAGACTTGTGGAATTTTTTTTCTTAGGTCTTGGCTGATTTCTTGATTTTCCCATGATGTCAAGCAAAGAGGCACTGAGTTTGAAGGTAGGCCTTGAAATACATCCACAGGTACACCTCAAATTGACTTAAATTAGGTAAATTAGCCTATCAGAAGCTTCTAAAGCCATGACATAATTTTCAAGAATTTTCCAAGCTGTTTAAAAGGCACAGTCAACTTAGTGCATGTAAACCTCTGACCCACTGGAATTGTGATACAGTGAATTATAAGTTAAATAATCTGTCTGTAAACAATTGTTGGGGAAATTACTTGTGTCATGCACAAAGTAGATGTCCTAACCGACTTGCCAAAACTATAGTTTGTTAACAAGAATTTGTGGAGTGGTTGAAAAAGGAGTTGTAAGTAAACTTCTGACTTCAACTGCACATAGACTTGAAATCACTGGTCACTTTAATAATATTTGCATATTTTGCATTAGAGCTATTTGAAGTCATACACAACAGAGATGCTGCCTTTCCCAAAGCTACATTCACAGACTCTTTTTACACACAGAAATCTGAAAACTAGTTAAAAGCCTGGTCATTATGTTGTTAATACACTCTCTGAATGTACTGGGAACCCAGCTACGTCACTGAAGGGTTGTGTCTCCTCTTCTCTCCCCCAAGAAATGTATTTAGATTCTGGCCCCATTACTGACAAAATTGATATCATTAATGCATTTAATCACCATTTTATCTCTGTATGTGTGAATATATTTCAAAGCCATGGTCTCAGAATTATCTTAGCGACAGAACTCAGGCCATCTGGGTTAAATCTGAATTTTAGATTCAAAAGGGTGTTCCTCAGGGTTCTATGTTGGGTCCATTATTGTTCACCTTGTATATTAATGACATAGGAAACACTGTTGATACTTGTAACATTAATCTCTATGCAGATGACACAGTTTTGTAGTCCGGTGCCACCTCGGTGCAGCAGGCAATTCGTGAACTTCAACATGACTGATTCATTTCAGAAATCACTTCGATCTTAAATTAGTGTTACATACAAGTATAACCAAGCTCCTGCTGTTCTCTAGGTCATGAAACGTTGACCCTGATGACCTGCATAATTGCGCTACAAATGGAGCCCAAATTGAGCTTGTTTCTCAGTATAAGTACCTGGGTGTCTGGATTGATGACAAGTTGTCCTTCGCTAACACATAGAACATCTGACTAAGAAGCTAAGATCCAAGATAGTTTTTTTATATCGAAATAAATCATGCCTTAGTATTAAAAATAGGAGAAATATTGTTCAAACAACACTTCTCCCTGTATTGGATTTGTGTGGATATTGTTTACATGCATGCGGCACTACCTCTGTTTTAAAACCTTGGACTCAGTCTACCATTCAGCAATATGTTTTATCACAGGGGACAATTTTAGGACTCATTGTAGTCTGTATAAAATGTGGGATGGACCTCTGTCTGTAAGAAAAGAGCTGCATTCTCTTTCATTTATTTACACAGCAATCTGACAGAAACTCCCTGCATATGTAACTTCATTAATTAAGTTAAGAATCATAACTTACCAAACCCGTTCTCAGGAATGGATAACACTAGAGATCCCTTCAGTCTCCACAGATTTGGGAAAATCTGCATTTAGTTTTATTGCCCCTAATGTGTGGAACAATATACAGAGTTCACAGCAGTTAGATATGCTGGTGCCGGCCCGGCAGTTTAAATGATTGATTGAGGACATCTATGTAGTTTAATGTGATTGCTTTATTAAATATGTTTATTTTGTGATTGTGTGCTGAATTGAATTGTTTTATACACGTGTATGTTTTATTATTCTGTTTTAATTGTAATGTATACAGGACTCTTGTAAAAGAGCTGTTTAAACTTAATGTGAGTCCCTGTTTAAATAAAGGTTAAATAAAAAAAAACAGTAATGGAAAATCTTTGGATAAATAACATACAATAAAATACAACTTGAATTTGCCACCATTGTCTCAAGTTTTGAGGGAGCGTGCAATTGGCATGCTGACTGCAGGAACGTCCACCAGAGCTGTTGCTGGAGAATTGAATGTTCATTTCTTTACCAAAAGCAGCCTCCTCCAACATCGTTTCAGAGAATTTGGAGGTACGTCCAACCGGCCTCACAATCGCAGGGCACAGGGCTTCTTGTGGATGAGCGGTTTGCTTATGTCAACATTGTGAGCAGAGTGCCCCAATGGTGGTGGTGGGGTTATGGGCAGGCATAAGCTACGGACAACAAACACAATTGCATTTTATCGATGGCAATTTGAATGCACATAAATACCACCATGAGATCCATTGTGAGGCCCACTTTTTCTTTATGTATGTGACCAACAGATGCATATCTGTATTCCCAGTCATGTGAAATCCATAGATTAGGGGCCAATTAATTCATTTAAATTGACTGATTTCTTCATATTTCTTTTTTTTTTACCTTTATTTAACTAGGCAAGTCAGTTATGAACAAATTCTTATTTTCAATGACGGCCTAGGAACAGTGGGTTAACTGCCTGTTCAGGGGCAGAACGACAGATATTTTTGTTCAGTATAATATACGCTTGTACTTGCCTTTAAACAAAGCGTCAAATCGTTACAGCTCTGAAGTGCACAAGCAATGTTATTCAATTCAAAATGTTGGCTAGACAATTCAATTCTGTATGGCAAGTGTGAATGTGACTGAAAACTTGGATGATGCTGCTTTACGCCACTGTTTGTTGTAGCTACGTTAAATCTAATCACACAAGACATGGTATCGACAATCCTCACAACCAAGTGAAGAATCTTGCAGTGCGTGGCCCCCGTTTGTGCTACATCATTTAGTGTGCGCACCACTACCGTTGGCAAGACAAAAAAAATCTAATTTGATTTGTCACACGCGCCGACTACAACAGGTGTAGACCTTACAGTGAACTGCTTGCTAACAATGCTTAAAAAAAGTCAAAAATTGAAAATAAAACAAATTAATGTAGTATACACCCTGGTTTAGGCAAATATTTTTTATAGTGAAACCAGCTTTTGTTTTAGAGATTTACAACAGTAAATTGTTCTATTATTGTTTCACCTCAATGTTTGCTAGTAAACGTAGCTAGCTAGCTTGCTGGATATACTTGTAATTTACATCTGTTTGGAATCCTCTTGCGTCATGCATACCGTTTTGTGAAATTGAAATGCATCCACGGTCATAATCATAACCAATGTCAACCCTCATCAAATTATGTTACATAGTAAAATGATTTACAGTTGTTGATGTTACAAGTTTGTTTACAAGTTACAAATGCGAGGCGTGGCACATGACAAGTTAGCAGGTGTCAGGCTAACTAGTTAGCCAATTCCAGTCATGTGCTAATGTTTGCTAGTAAACCAAGTTTTAGGTGGCTGGTTGTAACGTTGTAGTTTGCTATTTAGTAGCTAGCCATATCTATGACTAAAAAGAGAATAGGTTAAACAATAGAGACAAAAAAATGCAGATTTTAAAACATTATTTTTGGTCATACCTATGGCTACCGGTAGTTGTTTAGCTAACTTAGTTAGCTAGCTACCTAGCTAGCGAAGTTAATAAACATAAAAATTACTTGATTTCCCTCCCACAATAACATAGTAGTAAGTTAGCCAGCAATACACAATATAGGCTTCAGTAGATAAACAAAAGTTAGCTAGATATCGTATTATGTCATCTGCCCTCATGCTGGCATCGGCCATAGCTGAGCTTCTAATGTTTGCTAAATCCAACCCTTTGTTTCAAATCATCTTTGCTATATTCAGGTTGAAGCATGTATGGTTGAATGTCACCATGTAGCTAATAGATGCTCCATCTTCGAATTCGTGTTGATGAGAGGAATCACTTGAAGCCATTGCATCTGGTCAGTTCATTCAGTTTTGCCCAAAGAATTGTTGTTAAGCCTCTTCTTCGAAAAAGCCCATCTTGGGAGAGGGACAGGGGCCAGAGCACGAAGCACCGCCCAACACAAGTTGTAGTCTTTCAGAGACTGAAAAAAAAGTCTGCTCATATATTTAACAATGAATCTGCTGATAGGAACATCGCTGAAAGACATCTCTCTATCGAACAAGGACAACCATATCTGAACCCACAAACAGTTTAACAGCCTTCGCCAAATGCCACAGAGCTGGACTACATCAATACACCGCAAGGCGTCGTAGGGTGCATCATTCTGCGGGGGAAGCCCTGACCTGCCTTCCTCCTGTGCAATTATGTGTGAAACATCTCACGGTCCTAGAAATGCCTCAGACATGATGACCACAAGTCCAGATTCCCCAGGGTGAGATTCCCCTTTAACTCCCTCTCGTCAGGAGGAAACGTGTGTTGCTGGGCTTATTGGGACTACTTCGGAAGATTCAGATAGAAATGTGTTGTGCAGAAAGGGTATGTTCAATGCTTATCTGCCATGTTATTGACCAGAATCATGTCTGCTCTGTATTGTATGTCTTTGCACACACCTAATTTGAATAAGTTCTCTGGTCTCTTTGTTCCACACCCATCTATAATTACAGCTTTAATTCACTCTTATTACCTCTTTATAACCCATGTATTGCCCATTTATTACATGCATCAACCAACCAGGGTACAGCCTCTGACCACTTATTTGTTTTGTAGTTTTCTGCCTAATCGACTGTGTCGCCAATGACAAAGTCTCCAGCAGGCAGACGGTGAGACCAAGGCAGGTGGATGTGAAAGAAAGGAGAGGAAGAAAATAAAGGAAATGGTTTGTATGGGTTAAAAGAGAAGTCTTCTGCCCAGAGGGACGACAAGGATGTTGATTTGAGACGCACCTTAATTGCCCATGAGGGGATAAATAAAGTTTAATTGTAGCCACTAGTACTTACTCTTTATCACCCTAAGTGGGCCTCCTTCAGGCTGAGGAGAGGGGGACAGAAACTCCACACCTTTAGATAGGCAGCAGTGGAGAGAGAGAGAAGAGGAGGAGAGCGAGAAGGGGACAGACAGCAGGTGTTCCGGAGGGCAGGAGAGGAGAGAGGGATAGGACCATTGACACAATGAAGGAGGAAAAAGAGAGCTTGTTAGTAGACGACCGTAATAGAAGACAGATGAGTGTCAAATTCAACAGGACAAATCAAATATGAGAACGTTTTATCTCTATGGTTTTGACTATAGAGCGGCTGACATCATAGTGCTGACGCAACGCCCCAATGCTCTGGAATGGAACAATTGAACATATTGCTAAAATCACATTTCCCCAACCATAGACAGTAACCACGATTTTTGTAACTAGAACAGAGGAGCAGACAGAGCCAACCATGTCAGGTAGTGCCAGTCAGTCAAGAGAGAGAGAGGGGGAAATTAGGGAAATTGCTGAACACTAAACCGGTTCGAAAAGGTAATGATAGCCCTGAGCGAGGGCATACATTTGTAATCAGTTAACTGGGACGGTAAAGCCAGACTCATCTCTCGGGCTACAGAATGAGATAACATTGTTCCAGTTTTGCGCCTGCCGCAACTCAGCTTTCCAGGAATTAGTGCACCATCAGGGGTAGTGGAGAAGGAGTCTATTGACACTGGTTTTGCCATCTGTGAAACTAGCAAATGTAACATGAAAAAGAACATGTTCAGAATGGACTGCAGAGGAGAGAAGAAGCACAATGCCAGAAAGAAAGGAAGGGGTAGTGAAAAATAGAGAGGAAGTGAAAGCGAGGAAAGAAAAATGAAGAAAAAGAAAAATCGAAAGATAGCAGAAGTGAATACTCACTTCCTGAAGAGGAGGAGGGGCGTCGCTGGTTGGTGCTGTACTGGAAGGTGGGCATTTCTGAGGGCAATGGCGGGGGAGGAGGGGGTGCCGGGGTGGGATTGCTGATGGGGAGTGGGGGCAGGGGAGGAGGGAGGGGCAACTCGGTGGTGCTGTTCTGTGGGCTGGGGGCGGGGCTGTCGGCTGACTCCTCCAATAACAGAGAACCCTGATTGGATCATAAAGAATAGAAAATGGTTAGTTCATATCCCACCAGCCAAAACATATAACATGAGGAAAATTATAAGGGTTGCCTGTCCATCTTAAATATAAAGGGCACCATTTTGACAGAGTTAAAATGCAGAGATTTCAAATACTTGATCGAAAGCACATTTTTTTCATTGAATTGCCTACACGGTACAGTTATCTTTAAACCCAAATCAATCCCTTGCCATGGACATTTGTGAAAAGAATAAATGCAGCTAAAATTGTGAATCCACTTATTTTTTTATAACATCTCCCCATTTTTGCACAGTCAAAACATCACCCATCGGATCTTATTGTGATCTCATTCCTTGACAGCTGAGAGGAAATTGTCATAATGGTAGGAGCCAATGAACCATATCACTCCTGTCTTCACAGAAATACCTGCTAAGCTTTCCAAATTCAACACCTGTGATTACTGTATGCCTCGCTGTATGTCTCTCTCAGATGTCAATATGCCTTGTATACTGTTGTTCAGGTTAGTTATAATTGTTTTAGTTCACAATGGAGCCCCTAGACCCACTCTGCATACCCCTGTTACCTCCTTTGTCCCACCTCCCACACATGCGGTGACCTCACCCATTACAACCAGCATGTCCAGAGATACAACCTGTCTCATCATCACCCAGTGCCTGGGCTTACCTCCGCTGTACCCGCACCCCACCATACCCCTGTCTGCGCATTATGCCCTGAATATATTCTACCATGCCCAGAAACCTGCTCCTCTTATCCTCTGCCCCCAACGCTCTAGGCGACCAGTTTTGATAGCCTTTAGCCGCACCCTCATACTACTCCTTCTCTGTTCCGCGGGTGATGTGGAGGTAAACCCAGGCCCTGCATGTCCCCAGGTACCCTCATTTGTTGACTTCTGTGATCGAAAAAGCCTTGGTTTTATGCATGTCAACATCAGAAGCCTCCTCCCTAAGTTTGTTTTACTCACTGCTTTAGCACACTCTGCTAACCCTGATGTCCTTGCCGTGTCTGAATCCTGGCTCAGGAAGGCCACCAAAAATTCAGAGATTTCCATACCCAACTATAACATCTTCCGTCAAGATAGAACTACCAAAGGGGCGGAGTTGCAGTCTACTGCAGAGATAGCCTGCAAAGTAATGTCATACTTTCCAGGTCCATACCCAAACAGTTCGAACTACTAATTTTGAAAATTACCCTCTCCAGAAATAAGTCTCTCACTGTTGCCGCCTGCTACCGGCCACCCTCAGCTCCCAGCTGTGCCCTGGACACCATTTGTGAATTGATCGCCCCCATCTAGCTTCAGAGTTTGTTCTGTTAGGTGACCTAAACTGGGATATGCTTAACACCCCGGCAGTCCTACAATGTAAGCTAGATGCCCTCAATCTCACTCAAATCATCAAGGAACCCACCAGGTACAACCCTAACTCTGTAAACAAGGGCACCCTCATAGACGTCATCCTGACCAACTGGCCCTCCAAATACACCTCCGCTGTCTTCAACCAGGATCTCAGCGATCACTGCCTCATTGCCTGTATCCGCCACGGAGCCGCAGTCAAACGACCACCCCTCATCACTGTCAAACGCTCCCTAAAACACTTCTGTGAGCAGGCCTTTCTAATCGACCTGGCCCGGGTATCCTGGAAGGACATTGACCTCATCCCGTCAGTTGAGGATGCCTGGTCATTCTTTAAAAGTAACTTCCTCACCATTTTAGATAAGCATGCTCCGTTCAAAAAATACAGAACCAAGAACAGATACAGCCCTTGGTTCACTCCAGACCTGACTGCCCTCGACCAGCACAAAAACATCCTGTGGCGGACTGCAATAGCATCGAATAGCCCCGTGATATGCAACTGTTCAGGGAAGTCAGGAACCAATACACGCAGTCAGTCAGGAAAGCTAAGGCCAGCTTCTTCAGGCAGAAGTTTGCATCCTGTAGCTCCAACTCCAAAAAGTTCTGGGACACTGTGAAGTCCATGGAGAACAAGAGCACCTCCTCCCAGCTGCCCACTGCACTGAGGCTAGGTAACACGGTCTCCACCGATAAATCCACGATTATCGAAAGCTTCAATAAGCACTTCTCAACGGCTGGCCATGCCTTCCGCCTGGCTACTCCAACCTCGGCCAACAGCTCCGCCCCCCCCGCAGCTCCTCGTCCAAGCCTCTCCAGGTTCTCCTTTACCCAAATCCAGATAGCAGATGTTCTGAAAGAGCTGCAAAACCTAGACCCGTACAAATCAGCTGGGCTTGACAATCTGGACCCTCTATTTCTGAAACTATCTGCCGCCATTGTCGCAACCCCTATTACCAGCCTGTTCAACCTCTCTTTCATATCGTCTGAGATCCTCAAGGATTGGAAAGCTGCCGCAGTCATCCCCTCTTCAAAGGGGAGACACCCTGGACCCAAACTGCTATAGACCTATATCCATCCTGCCCTGCCTATCTAAGGTCTTCGAAAGCCAAGTCAACAAACAGGTCACTGACCATCTCGAATCCCACCGTACCTTCTCCGCTGTGCAATCTGGTTTCCGAGCCGGTCACGGGTGCACCTCAGCCACGCTCAAGGTACTAAACGATATCATTACCGCCATCGATAAAAGACAGTACTGTGCAGCCGTCTTCATCGACCTCGCCAAGGCTTTCGACTCTGTCAATCACCATATTCTTATCGGCAGACTCAATAGCCTCGGTTTCTCGGATGACTGCCTTGCCTGGTTCACCAATTACTTTGCAGACAGAGTTCAGTGTGTCAAATCGGAGGGCATGCTGTCCGGTCCTCTGGCAGTCTCTATGGGGTGCCACAGGGTTCAATTCTCGGGCCGACTCTTTTCTCTGTATATATCAATGATGTTGCTCTTGCTGCGGGCGATTCCCTGATCCACCTCTACGCAGACGACACCATTCTATATACTTTCGGCCCGTCATTGGACACTGTGCTATCTAACCTCCAAACGAGCTTCAATGCCATACAGCACTCCTTCCGTGGCCTCCAACTGCTCTTAAACGCGAGTAAAACCAAATGCATGCTTTTCAACCGATCGCTGCCTGCACCCGCATGCCCGACTAGCATCACCACCCTGGATGGTTCCGACCTTGAATATGTGGACATCTATAAGTACCTAGGTGTCTGGCTAGACTGCAAACTCTCCTTCCAGACTCACATCAAACATCTCCAATCGAAAATCAAATCAAGAGTCGGCTTTCTATTCCGCAACAAAGCCTCCTTCACTCACGCCGCCAAGCTTACCCTAGTAAAACTGACTATCCTTCCGATCCTCGATTTCGGCGATGTCATCTACAAAATGGCTTCCAACACTCTACTCAGCAAACTGGATGCAGTCTATCATAGTGCCATCCGTTTTGTCACCAAAGCACCTTATACCACCCACCACTGCGACTTGTATGCTCTAGTCGGCTGGCCCTCGCTACATATTCGTCGCCAGACCCACTGGCTCCAGGTCATCTACAAGTCCATGCTAGGTAAAGCTCCGCCTTATCTCAGTTCACTGGTCTCGATGGCAACACCCATCCGTAGCACACGCTCCAGCAGGTGTATCTCACTGATCATCCCTAAAGCCAACACCTCATTTGGCCGCCTTTCGTTCCAGTACTCTGCTGCCTGTGACTGGAATGAACTGCAAAAATCGCTGAAGTTGGAGACTTTTATCTCCCTCACCAACTTCAAACATCAGCTATCCGAGCAGCTAACCCATCGCTGCAGCTGTACATAGTCTATTGGTAAATAGCCCACCCATTTTCACCTACCTCATTCCCATACTGTTTTTATACTGTTTTTTTATTTATTTATTTACTTTTCTGCTCTTTTGCACACCAATATCTCTACCTGTACATGACCATCTGATCATTTATCACCCTAGTGTTAATCTGCAAAATTGTATTATTCGCCTACCTCCTCATGCCTTTTGCACACATTGTATATAGACTGCCCATTTTTTTTCTACTGTGTTATTGACTTGTTAATTGTTTATTCCATGTGTAACTCTGTGTTGTCTGTTCACACTGCTATGCTTTATCTTGGCCAGGTCGCAGTTGCAAATGAGAACTTGTTCTCAACTAGCCTACCTGGTTAAATAAAGGTGAAATAAAAAAATAAAAATAAAAAAGACAGTCCACAGTAGCTGTACTTTGCTGGACCAATAACATTATTATAGTGGGAGGAGAGGGGGAGTAATACTGTGACAGATGTATGGTACTATAGTTGACTCTGAAATGACGGCTCAATTAAACATTTGCTGTCTTAAATCTACACAAAGACATTACACCCAGTGGGAATAATAATTGAGTTAATCTAGTGTCCTTCTGGGGTGTGGGGGGCATCTGTTGCTGTGAGTAATAGAGTAATAGCCCCCCACCCCTCCGCACCACCCCCCACTACAGCCTGACAGTGACACAGCTGTTACAGAGTTAATGGACCGTGCCATTTTAACCCCCTTCCTCCTCCTCTTTTTACACGCGTGCCTGTCATTATGCCCCTCTTCCCCTATAATGAGGGGTCTCACGGGGGTCGCTCTCCAGCACGTGCCGGGCCCCAGCTGGCGATAATGATTAGCCGGGGGCGACGTGGGGCGCCATCTGTCCTGTCCTTGGGGACGCGTAGGGGTTAGGAAGCCCCACTGAGGTCCTAATTGGCTCAATGTAGATTACACCAAACTGATACCCATGAGATTTTGGGCCGCTCCCTGGGGGCCTGTTGACTGTGCGTGCAAGACCTGATTGATCCGTGTCTGTGGAACTATTTGTCTGCTCAATTGTTTCTTCTGTGTTGACCGCAAAAATTGACATTTATCTTATTTTATTTGAGACAATATTCTTTAGGTTTAGTGAGTACAACAAAACCATAAAGCCAACATAGATTAGACCTGAAACAAGACATTACCTTTAAAAAGATAAAGCACAGGTTTATACAAATTCAAGTTTGCATTTAAAGCATTTGATTTCCCTGGTAGTGATGGCCAAAGTGTACACTAGTTGTCCTCCTTGCCTTTTCAAATCAGAGACTAAATTATACCCCTGGCCTATCAGTGACACGAAGGCATCCATTAAATGCCAGGGAACAATTCAAACTAGGGATGCACAATATATCGGTGAGCATATCGGAATTATCAAAAAATCCAACAATGCAAAACCGATGCCAAAGCTGACGTGCGTACGTATATAGTGTAAGTAGATGACGTAATGACGCCACGAAAAATAGTGCTACACAGAACAAAAGCAGAAAAATACTAAGCGCACAAGTTCAAGTTGAGCAGTCATTCGAAAGAGTTCAGCGAGAAAACTCAAAGGTGAAATCCATTAACGCCGCGATAATGGAATTCATTATGCTACTTGCTATGGGCGTCACGATGACATTTGGACCAGCGATGTCAGCCCCATCAGCATGCTGAGTCTGACAGCACAGTGGGTCGACAAGGATTTCATACTGAGGAAGATTGTATTGCATGCTCAAGAATGTACTGGTTCTCATACCGCTGCTGCCATTTCAATGGCATTTGAGAACATGTTTGAAACATGAACAGACTTCTAGCGCCAATTGAACAACTGACTGGAGAAATAAGCTCATCAACTGCATCTGCAGTAGACGTGGTATCCTCTGTCATGGCATTGAAATGCCTGCTCAACAAAACGGCCCACAGGCCATGGGGGTAAAACCTACAAAAGTACCTGAGGCTGTGAACAAGGGATTCGGTGGTGTTCTCTGAGCCTCTTTACTGTCACCACCATGCTCAATGCTTGGTACACGGACAGCTAATTCGATGCGGACAAGAAACAGGGTGAAGTGTTACATAGACAGCTGGACAAGATGGAAACGGACACGGTGACAGTGCGCACCGAGGAAGAGAGGCCACAGACAGACAGAGCTGGAACTTCACTACTTGACATGTATGATGAAATCCTGGTTGAGAATGAAATGACTGAACAATGAAACAGCACAGCAAGTAAGTGAAAGAAATAGGTTTTGATTATATTTTACTGGTAATGGGGACATACCTAAACGCAAACAAAATAACTTTTTGGTCAGTGTGGTGTGTGTAACCTTTATTTAACTAGGCAAATCAGTTATGAACAAATTATTATTTACAATGACGGCCTACCCTCTGCCAAACCCGTACGACGCTGGGCCAATTGTGCGCCGCTCTATGAGACTCCCAATCACGGCCGGATGTGAAACAGCCTGGATTCGAACCAGGGACTGTAGTGATGCCTGTTGCATTGAGATAAAGGTTAAATACAAATTAAAAATAACCACGAAGGGCACAAGATAGGCAGCACCAAGTCATTACAAAATAATTACAGACAGACGACATGAAAAACTACAAGTAATCTAGTAAAAACCATTGAATTCACAAGAGAATAAAACAGCAAATTAAAAACATTGACAGGTCAGGGAAACAGCCTCAAAATCCTTCATCAGTGATTTAAAAACACCAATCGGGACAAGTTCTTCCAGTTTAAAAGTATTTTGTAAGGTGTTCCAAGACGATGGCGCAGAGTACATGAAAGCCCTTTTACCAAATTCAGTTTGGACATTTGGAACAGTTAGCAGGATAAAGTCCAGCGAATGAAGAGAGTACCCACCACATTTCTGAACAATAAAAATGCCAAAATGAAAAGGTAGTAAACCCAAAATGGCTTTGTAATTAAAGTATACCAGTGCCTGAGCCTACGAGTGACTAGAGAAGGCCAGCCAACCCTGGTATAGAAAGTGCAGTGGTGCGTAAGGGTTTTGCAGTTTAAAATAAATCTCAAAGTGCCATGGTAAAGGGTGTCAATTGATCTCAAACACTGAGCGGAAGCATTCATATATAATATCCCCATAGTCTAGTAAAGGCATAAATGTAGCTGATACTAGCCTCCTTCTGGCTTCCTAAGAAAAACAGGCCTTATTCCTAAAATAAAATCCCAATTTCAGCTTCAATTTTTTTAAGTTGTTGAATATGCAATTTAAAAGAGAGGCCATCAATCAATTCAAATTCCAAGATATGAGGTTACGACCTCAATCTCCTTGCCCTGACAGGTAGTACGAGGTGAAAGGTTCAGAGGTCTATTTCTTGCATTAGAAAACACCATTAGTTTAGTTTTGTCAGTATTGAGGATAAGCTTCAATTGACACAAGGTATGTTGAACAGTATAAAAAGAAGTTTGCATGTTCTGGAAAGCTTTTGTAAGAGACAAGGCACAACAGTAAATAACAGTGTCATCAGCATAAAAATGAAGTTGTGCATTTAGGACATTTTTGTCTAAATAATTTATATAAATAGTGAATAAGAGAAGACCAAGTACAGAGCCTTGGGGCACACCATTCAAGACAGACAATTTAACAGACATAAGCCCATCAAATTGAGTGCACTGAGTTCTATCAGACAGATAGTTAGGTAAACCATGCAACTGCATGCTCTGAAAGACCTACACTCGAAAATCTCTGCCTTAGTATAGCATGATCAACTGTATCAAAAGCCTTAGATAGATCAATAAAAAGTGAGACACAGTGCTGTTTTTTGTCAATGGCGTCAGTGATATAATTTAAAACCTTCATTGCTGCTGTAATTGTGCTATGCTTATTCCTGAAGCCCGATTGGTACATTGATAAAAATAGAGTTAGTTTTTATTTACTATTTTAGCTGTCAATTTACAAGAGTTTCAAGTATTTTCACCAGGGGTGACAGCTTTGAGATTGGCCTATAATTATTTAAAAGAGTTGGATCTCCCCCTTTTAAAAGTGGTAGGACAAATGCTGATTTCCAGATCTTTGGAATTTCATTACATTCCAGGGTTAGATTGAACAGATATGTAAGTGGTTCAGCTATGAAATCAGCTGCCAGATTTAAAAAGCAGGGATCCAAAAGATCAGGACCTGCAGGCTTTATCTGATCTAAGGATTTCAGGGCTTCATGTACCACCTGTACTGAGAATGGCAAAAAGCTAAAAGTTTGACCAGCTCTCACTGGTTCATCCACACAGGGTTGTACAGAGACAGAGGACACTGAATCAAACAGCCTACCAGATGATACAAAGTGCTCATTGAAACAATTCAGCATTTCAGTTTTGTCATATATAGCAACAGAGTCCTTCAAAACACATGACGGTAATTCATTAACATTACTGTTACCAGACATAGACTTATAATAGCCTTCCAAAACTTTCTAGGGTCATTCAGGTTATCAGTGGTAACAGACATAAAATATTCAGACTTGGCCTTCCCGAGAAGAAAATAACACTTGTTTCGTAACTGCCTAAAAATAAGCCAATCAGCATCAGAACGTGATTTCCTTGCTTTAGCCCAGGCTAGATTATGGTTGTGAATAATACAAGACAGCTCAGAAGAAAACCATGGATTAACCCGCCCTTTAACTCTGAACCTGCGGAATGGGGCACGTTTGTTTACTATTTGGAAAAAAACATCATAAAATAATTTCCAGGCACAATTGGCCTAGTGTCATCCGGGTTGGGGAGGGCTTGGTCGGTAGGGATGTCCTTGTCTCATCGCGCACCAGCGACTCCTGTGGCGGGCCGGGCACAGTGCGCGCTAACCAAGGTTGCCAGGTGCACGGTGTACCCTCCGACACATTGGTGCGGCTGGCTTCCGGGTTGGATGCGCGCTGTGTTAAGAAGCAGTACGGCTGGTTGGGTTGTGTATCGGAGGATGCATGACTTTCAACCTTCGTCTCTCCCGAGCCAGTACGGGAGTTGTAGCGATGAGACAAGATTGTAGCTACTACAACAATTGGATACCACGAAATTGGGGAGAAAAAGGGGTAAAAATTCAACAAAAAAAGAAAGCCTGCTCATTAAAACACTTCAAATGTCTCTTACGAATAAAACGTGGATTTGTTTTAGGAACCTTAGTATTTCTAACAGCAACAACAGCACAATGGTCACTTAAATCATTACAAAAAACACCAACCGCAGAATATTTATGTGGAACATTTGTCAATATCAAATCAATCAGGGTAGATGTATCTGGGCATTTAAGAGTTGGGCGAGTGGGTGAGTTAATCAACTGGGTAAGATTCATAGAATTACAAAACATTTTTAAATCAGACACCGGCTTTAACCAACACCAGTTGAGATCACCAATCAAGATCATTTCACTGTAAAGAAGTTTAGACATAAGGTGCGTCAAAGAAGAAAATGCATCACCAAGAGCACAGGGGGTCTATAACAGCCAATCACAGTTATAGAGAGACGCTTTGAAACCTCAATATTCAAAGCAAGAAATTCCAACTACATATAGTTTCAGACTTTGCCACACTTACAGGGAATTTAGTTTTTACATATGTAGCAACACACCCACCTTTCTTAAAATGGTCAGTGACCATTTGTGTTACCACACATTGTAACCACTTATACAAATATCCTTATCAAAAACAGACTTGCTGAGCCAGGTTTCAGAAAACACAACACAATTACATCAGCATCAGTTGATTTAGCCCAAATCCTAACCCCATCAATTTTTGACAACAGGCTGCGTACATTTAAATGAAAAATACCAAAACCAGATCTTGATTTAAAATCAGAGGGGGTTTGGAGACATTGCATATCAGGGCCAGGGTTAGGTTGCACGTTACCTGATATCAACAAAAGAAGAATAACTAGGCACCTCGTTTAATAACCTTGTACGGCTTCTCTTTTTTAAGAGACCTACTGCAAGCGAATTCTACAAGTGAGTTTCCAGACAATACAAAACAGTCATTTAAAACCATTAGACCTTGGTAGTGACACAAATTCGTACTGTTCACATCATGCCACAAATACATTGGCACTTGGACGAGTGGGCCATGGACGGGAGAGCACATTGTCAGATGTCATCACCCAGCGACAATGTTCGTTTTCTCCAGAGTTCAGTAAAGTCAGTGCACAAAGCAATACCACGAAAAGTGTCATTTTTCTCTGACAAAAAAATTAGAGGCCAACGAAGGTACGGGGAGAGAGGGACAGCGTGTATGTATGAGTCTGAATGTGAGTGTTTGCGCATGTGAGTAGATTGGGTGTTGAGGTCGATAGAGAGAACATTGAGATTGTTGAGCTGCCACTGACAGCCAGGCGAAGAGCAAAAAGGAGTAGCTTGGACAAGACACTCTGCAGACGAAGGAGGAACTCAGGCCAGACAGAGATAGGGTTACTTTGGTAAACGTCAAGTAATGAAGTGCCGAGTTGAGGAGGACCCGTGATCTTTACACCAGCAAAAATAAAACCGTTTGCACTACACAACAACGAAGTTACGCAACCATAAATAATTTGGTTATTAGTAGGCTAAAATGTACTAGTCACAGACAAACGACTTGACATGCTGTCATCTTGGAAATGGATATATTTCAAAATCAATGATGTTATGGAAGATGACCAGGGGCCAGCGGGCAGTCATCCTCCTGCAGCTGTAAGTTCAAATCACCATGCAGTGCCTTAGACCGCTGTGTGTGTATGTTAACTATTTAACTGTGGCCTCCTGAGTGGCGCAGTACATCGCAGTGCTAGCTGTGCCACTAGAGATTCTGGGTTTGAGTCCAGGCTCTGTTGCAGCCGGCCAGGACCGGGAGACCCATGGGGTGGCGCACAATTGGCCCAGTGTCGTCCGGGTTAGGGGAGGGTTTGGCCGACAGGGACATCCTTGTCCCATTGCGCACTAGCGACTCCTGTGGTGGGCCGGGCGCAGTGCACGCTGACACCGTCGCCAGGTGTATGGTGTTTCCTCCGACACATTGGTGCGGCTGGCTTCCGGGTTAAGTGGGCTGTTGGCGAGTTGAATGTGCTCTGTGTCAAAAAGCAGTGCGTCTTGGTTGGGTTGTGTTTTGGAGGACGCACGCCTCTCAACCTTCACCACTCCTGAGTTCGTATGGGAGTTGCATCGATGAGACAAGACTAACTACCAATTGGATACTACAAAATTGGGGCAAAAAAGGGGTAAAACATTTCTTTTTTTAAAGAACTGTACTAGAATGCTTAAAAGGCTGCAAAAATGTAAAATATCAATATCGGGGTTTTTTTGGCAAGGAAAATATTGGATATCGGTATCGGCCAAAAATGTCATATCGGTGCATACCTAATTCAAAGCATAGCAATACTGCAGCCCTTAAGCCCTTACTGCAGCCCCCAAAACAAATGTCTCCCTCTTCTACAGTGAAAACACTACAGTCCTGGAGATGCTTGTGTTCCAGCCCAGTACACCTGTTGGTCAACTAATCATGGTCTTAGGTCTGGACAACGATTAGTTTAATCAGGTCTATAGTGCTGGCCTGGAACAAAAGCCTGCACATCCAGTTTGCTCTGCAGGACTGAAGTTGGAGAAGCCTGGTTGTCTGGTCCCGTTTACCTCCTTGTTAGGCACCATGGTTCGGACCCCACGGTAGGCGACCGTGTCGCTACCCAGGGCTTTGTAGTAGTCCCCCGTGCTGGGCTGCTTGTTGAAGTTTCGAGACTTTCTGTTGGAGTCCACCCGGTGCAGCCTATCGTGGTTCTCTTCTGGAGTCAGTTGCTGGGTAGAAACAAGGGAGGGGCCAATGAGCAGTGAGGAAATAAATATGTTTGGGTTTGCGTGTTGTTTTTTTTGGCTTGCCATTTGGGTCTTTTTGAAATACTGACAGTGTGGCCAAATGTGGGGTTTAGTAGCTGTGTGGAAGGAAGACTGAGCTATAAAAGCTAGGGTAGTTCAAAAGTAGAAGATATTTTAAGTGATCAGATAGTCTTTTGTTCTATATGATATATGTTTAGGCAAACAGTTGCACAAAGCGTAGACCACAGAACATTCACAAAATAAAAACAAGTCTTCATCGCCTAACATGAAACCGATCTCCACAAAAAGGACATTGTGTTTTGTCGATATTTGAGGGTAAAAAAGATATAGTGTCACCTCTGGAGGATTCAGAGCAGAAGCAGCTTTAACAGCACCAGGAACAAAACGTATTTTCGTCTTTGCCTCTGGGTTAAAGCATCACCATTAATATTGCACAAAAGCCTTTTGGGATCAAAGAAAATAAGAATTCACATTTACACAGTTCCTGTTTGAGGTAAGAGAGCCCCCTCGTGACCTCACAGGAGGGGACAGAGATCAGTAACATGGCCCTCTACTGCATATCCGGGCTGCTCCCTTTCCCATTCCTAGCTCTCTAGGCCACCTTGAGAAGAAAGCTCAGATACCTGACAACAGTTTATCCGAAAGGACCCATGTTTCAAAGATACAGTGCCTTGCGAAAGTATTCGGCCCACCTTGAACTTTGCAACCTTTTGCCACATTTAAGGCTTCAAACAAAGATATAAAACTGTATTTTTTGGTGAAGAATCAACAACAAGTGGGACACAATCATGAAGTGGAACGACATTTATTGGATATTTCAAACTTTTTTAACAAATCAAAAACTGAAAAATTGGGCGTGCAAAATTATTCAGCCCCTTTACTTTCAGTGCAGCAAACTCTCTCCAGAAGTTCAGTGAGGATCTCTGAATGATCCAATGTTGACCTAAATAACTAATGATGATAAATACAATCCACCTGTGTGTAATCAAGTCTCATGATTGTGTCCCACTTGTTGTTGATTCTTCACCAAAAAATACAGTTTTATATCTTTGTTTGAAGCCTTAAATGTGGCAAAAGGTCGCAAAGTTCAAGGGGGCCGAATACTTTCGCAAGGCACTGTAGCTAGGCCTTTTCATTATATTATGGTAGTCCAGGGTTGGGGACAATTCCATTTCAATTCAATCAGTTCGGGAAGTAAAAATGTAGTGCTTTTCCACCTGTGTCTTTTTGGGGGTAGAGTATTTACCTAATGCAAACTATTGCATTAAAACTATTTACATTGCAAGTTTGACTCTAGCAAAAGCTGGGATGCGTCTGACTTTTCTTTCCATCTCCTCAACTCAGTTAAGCCACTTTTGGCCAGGCTTACTCAATGTGGGGAGCCTAAGGGTGATTGCTGAAGTTATGCTCACAAAAACACAAAAATATGTTGCACTGTACAAAACAACACAAGCAGCAGTTTGAGGTAAAAACAGTTTCTTCTTATGGGTTCTGTACTTATCACTATAGACAGTAATATATATATATATTATATATGTGTATATATATATACACACACACACACACACACAGAGTATAACCAACCAGATACAGGATTATGCAATATTACTAAGTGTTATGCACATCATCATCTGCACATCTATCACTCCAGTGTTAATGCTAAATTGTAATTATTTTCACCTCTATGGCCTATTTATTGCCTTACCTCCCTACTCTTCTACATTTGCACACACTGTATATAGATTTTTATATTGTGTTATTGACTGTGTTTTTGTTTATTCCATGTGTAACTGTGTTGTTGAATGTGTCACACTGCTTTGCTTTATCTTGGCCAGGTCTCAGTTGTACATGTAGGACAGTTGAGAACAAGTTCTCAACTGTCCTACCTGGTTACATAAAGGTGAAATAAAAAATACATATTTGAAAAAATGGCTGTTGAGTAGATCATTGTAGAAGCCATCGGATCAACTTCCTCAATTCAGACACCCACTTTTCCTGTCAAATCTCACCAAAACAAAAGAATCACAAATGCCGTCGCCATTTAAATTTGCATTGCATTCATTTAGTTTTCAAAGGGAACCGTGGCAAAAGCTAGAGACATTCAACAGATCAATAAATTGTCAAATCTAAGACCGGCAGAAATAATTGACCGACATCCCCAACGTCAGTGACCTCCCTTTTGTATTGTCCTGTTGTTTCTTCTTTTCTCTTGTCCTTTGTGGCTTCATGGGTGTTTCTGCATTGTTGGCTCACGTCTGTTGTCAAAGACGAGGTCCCCAAGCAGCACTTTGAAGTGTGGGTGTGCCCGTGCATACACACAGTGGGTAATGCATTTTTCGTCATGAATCTTGTTCTGGGGCAGCTCTGCAGTGGTCACTATTTGGCACAGCCACAAAGTCATAAAACCTTATTTTAGACATAACCCTAACCACACTGCAAACCCTAATGCCTAACCCCAACAAAGTCTAAGACCAAAAAGGCTCATTTTTGTTTTGACATTTTTGAATTTTAAATTGTTTATTTATTTCACCTTTAGGCAAATTGAGAACAAGTTCTCATTTACAACTGCGACCTGGCCAAGATAAAGCAAAGCAGTTCGACACATACAACAACACAGAGTTACACATGGAATAAACAAAACATACAGTCAATAATACAGTAGAAAACTCTATATACAGCATGTAAGGCAATAAATAGGCCATGGTGGCAAAGTAATTACAATATAGCAATTAAACACTGGAATGGTAGGATGTGCAGAAGATGAATGTACAAGTTGAGATACTGGGGTGGAAAGGAGCAAGATAAATGAATAAATACAGTATGGGGATGAGGTAGATTGGATGGGCTATTTACAGATGAGCTATGTGCAGTGATCTGTGAGCCCAGGTAAAGACCTTTTACAACATAGCCAATTTGGACTTTGCAGCTGGTCTATCTAAAGGGGTAATTGCTCAGTTCTGCGTCCAGGACAAGACTATAACCACCCTCAACCCCTCCCACCACACGGACAGACCCAGTTATCTGTGTTCATTTAGCTGTTTCAGCCTTTTGTTTTTACTTTACTGTGGTCAGCGTGGTCATGCTGTGGCATACATCTAGTTTGCATGGGCAACTACTAGATTAGACCTACGGTTGGCTTCTCATGGTTGCAGAAGCAATGAGCATTTAAGTGTCCCATCATACATTGTAAATAATTTAATATTAAAGATATGAGCAAGTATGGTCCCATGTTTCATGAGCTGAAATAAAAGATCCAAGAAATGTTACATACATACACACAAAAAGCTTATTTTCTCAAACTTTGAATTTCTTTATATCCCTGTTAGTGAGCATTTCTCCTTTGTCAAGATAATACATCCATCTGACAGGTGTGGCATATCAAGTAGTGGATTAAACAGCATGATCATTACACAGGTGCACCTTGTGCTGGGGACAATAAAAGGCCAGTAAAATGTGCTGTTGTCACACAACACAATGCCACAGATGTCTCAAGTTGAGGGAGTGTGCAATTGGCATGCTGTCTGCAGGAATGTCCACCAAAGCTGTTGCCAGATAATTTTGTTAATTTCTCTACCATAAAACACCTCTAACGTCATTATAGAGAATTTGGCAGTACGTCCAACTGGCCTCACCACAGCAGACCACGTATAACCACGCCAGCCAAGGACCTCCACATCCGGCGGGATGGAGATGGGATGGTCTGAGACCTGCCCCTCGGACAGCTGATTAAACTGTGGGTTTGAACAACCAACGAATTTCTGAACAAACTGTCAGAAACAGTCTCAGGGAAGCTCATCCGTGTGCTCGTTGTCCTCACCAGGGTCTTGACCTAACTGAAGTTCGGTGTCATAACCAACTTCAGTGGGCAAATGCTCACCTTCAATGGCCACTGGCATGCTGGAGAAGTGTGCGCTTCACGCACATCCAAACCTAACCTAGCCATTTCCAGACAGCCATTTCCAAGTTCAAGATGATTTAAGTCAACTTTAACTCGGCCACTCAGGAACATTACATGTTGTCTTGGTAAGCAAGTCCATTGTAGATTTGTCCTTGTGTTTTAGGTTATTGTTATTGTACTGTTGAAAGGTGAATTCATCTCCCAGTGTCTGTTGGAAAGCAGACGGAACCTCTAGGATTTTACCTGTGCTTATAGCTATATTCTGTTTATTTTATCCCCCCAAAACTCCCTAGTCCTTGATGAAGACAAGCATACCCATAACATGATGCAGCCATCACCATGGTTTAAAATTTGAAGAGTGGTACTCAGTGATATGTTGTGTTGGATTTGCCCCAAACTTAATGCTTTTTATTCAGGACAAAAAGTTCATTTCTTTGCCACATTTTTTGCACTATACTTTAGTGGCTTGTTGCAAACAGGATGCATGTTTTGGAATATTTTTATTCTGTACAGTCTTCCTTCTTTTCACTGTCATTTAGGTTAGTATTGTGGAGTAACGACAATGTTGTTGACCCATCTTCAGTTCTCATATTACAACCATTAAACTCTTTAAAGTCACCATTGGCGTCATGGTGAAATCCCTGAGCAGTTTCCTTTCTCTCCGGCAACTGTGTTAGGAAGGACGCCTGTATCTCTGTAGTGACTGTGTGTATTGATAAACTATTCAAAGCCTAATTAATAACTTCACCATGCTCAGTGTCTTCTTTTAAAATGTTTACACTTCCACCCTTCTTTGTAAGGCAAAAAACCTCCCTGGTCTTTGCGGTTTAATCTGTGCTTGAATTTCACTACTCGATTGAGGGACCTTATAGATAATTGTATGTGTGGGGTACAGAGATTGGGTAGTCATGAAAAATCCTGTTAACCACTAACTTATGTGATTTGTTAAGACCTGTGATCCAGCAGATACAATAGATTTTGTACAGCCATGTATACACAAGTTCCTTTGTACAGCCATGAAAACCTGCATTCACAATTACCTTTGTCAACTGAAGGCTCTGAGTGTACCATCTCCTAATATGGAGTGGGGTAAGCTGGTCCTAGATCTGTATCTGAACTGTAGCTAAATTGTATCGGAGCTTCAGCTGTTTGAGCTTTTTGTTCTTATGGCTAATGGTCTGTTTGATCAGCTTACTGCACTGTGCTAGGATATTATCTTAGCGTGGATTCGAAAGGCAACCCTCTGTGAGGACTTGGCCATTTGTCACCAGCACCACGAGAAAACCTGGCGACGGTGTCGGTGTCAGTGTGCACTGCATCTGGGCCTGCCACAGGAGTCGCTAGTGCGCAATGGGACAAGGACATTCCTGCCGGCCAAATCCCCCCTAAACCGGACGACGCTGGGCCAATTGTGCACTGCCCCATAGGTCTTCCAGTCGCAGCCGGCTGCGACAGAGCCTTGACTCGAACCCAGAATCTCTAGTGGCACAGCTAGCACTGCCTTGGACCACTGAGCGACTCGGGAGGCCTGGACAGCCATTTTTAGACTGGGGGCTCAATGGCATCGAATGGTTAGGTTGAGAGGAAATTGATCTTCTTAATTCCTGATTACGGCATGTTCTCTCAATGGACACAGAAGTCTTCAAAAAGGCTTCTTAATTAATAGGACTGCATGTACAAGTGACTTAATAGTGTGTGTGTGTGTGTGTGTGTGTGTGTGTGTGTGTGTGTGTGTGTGTGTGTGAGAGAGAGATTAGGGTTAGTGTGTGAGACAACATGAAGCCTTGTGTGTGTGCAAGTGAGAGCTTGACAGTGTGTGTGCGCGCGTTTTAATCTCTACACCAGGGATTGGTTCATAAAAACAACAGGACTGTGTCCCTTGAGGAACCTGAGTTGTGCCCTTCTGCTTTTCACCAGTAAAGGAAGAGAGAATGCTCACCACCTCCTCCACGTGCCTCAGGTTGCTCTTCGCCTTCAGATAGATATCGGCTGAGTCCGCGGGGGGCTGTGGCAGAGGGTATTCGGGGGGAGGCAGGAGTGTTTGGGAGGGGGAGTCAGGGGGAGGGGGCATTGGCAAGGCCAGCAGGGGTGGGGGAGGCGGCTGAGCGGCGGTGGCGGGCTCCTTGCACTTGGGAGCGCCGGGCTCCACGTCAGGGTTGAGCATATCCGTGTAAGTATGCATGTCATTTATGGCCGACTCCGCTGGGCCTCCGCCTGCGACAAGGACACAATGTGTCAGGGGTGAGATGGATGAGGTAGCTATAGAAATAGCTAGAATTCTTTGAACAGACATCACCATTCAAGTCAATGGGTGGGTGATGGGTGGACTAACGGCTGTTCTAGGAGTTCTATTTCTAAGGACATAGAAACACCCAGGTTGGGTATTGCACATTATAGCTGTTGGATGATTTTGTTTCATCCACATGCTTTGCGCACCTGGAAAAGCACTATAAAATCCATTAACTTTTTCTAATAATAGTGCAGGTGTGGAACAAAAGCTTGAACACCCAGTAGCTCTCCAGGATTGCATTTGGAGACACTTGGTTTGGATGCAGTGGTTGATTCACAAACAGATTATTTATCCTACCTGCCACTAGAGGGAAGCACTAGTATGGAGCGCTGTTGTGGCATCATACAAAGGAATGCAAATTGTTACATGGAATTTGTTCCAGTCAGATGAGTGGTGGTAGTTCCCACAATTGTTATGATAATAGTGTACACATTACCGAATCAAAAATGTAATGTTTGGGGTCACACACACACTCTAAAATTGGCTAAAGTGCAAACTGTTTTCATACCAGGCTAGGAAAATCCTACAAATAGTGTATTCATAGATCCTGGCACCGATTGCCTCACCATAACATGAACATGACTATTTTTTCCCCCTGTGTAATCTTAACTATTGTCCTTAATTCAATTTTCCTATAGTTCAATCCAGCTAGTTCAGAAAGTTAATGTGTGTGAGGGAGCGTGTGTGTGTGTGTGCACGAGAGTGGGGTGCATGTGTGTGAAATCTGGGGTGTGGGGTGCATGTGTGTGAAATCAGGGGTGCGTGTGTGTGAAAGCTGGGGTGCGTGTGGGGTGCGTGTGTGTGAAAGCTGGGGTGCGTGTGTGTGTGGGGTGCGTGTGTGTGTGTGTGTCTGACCAGTGGGGGCTCGTGATGAAGGGGGTGAGCTGCTCCGCTTTTCTCCCATGCTACACTGGCTGGAGTTGGCTGAGTCGTAGTTGGACAGGGTGCTGGAGGGCGAGCCCATGTCGAATTGGGCCGGTTGCTGGGTCTGCCGCGACCCCGCTGAGGACATTGTGTTGTTGGGGGATGACAGGCCCATGTCGTGCTGCTTGCTGTACTCCAGGTCGGCCGATGGGTCCCTGGAAAGCACGCGGTGTGCCACACTCTGGATAAGACAACCACAACGAGGGGTTAACAAAACAAGGTCAACCAGGAACCGGGGGAGGGCAACCTAACTTAGACTGAAAAGGTACATTTCCTCAAGAAAATGAGTGTGCTTGCTTGTCTTGGGGTGTGTTCAGTGAAGTCAAACATTTTGAATGTTGTATCGAAATGTAACAATTAGAGTTGACACAACGATAATCATCTCTTACACATGATACATTTCTATCTTGCTCTACATACTCAAGTTGTACAACTTACTGTACAATGGTTCCTCCTTTAAAAGTTGCGTCACACTGCGAGACACCTTACATGCTGCTGCAGCATTCTGTGGCACATTATGTATTTGTCAACCATTTCTTCTGTTACTGCTAGTTTGACCACCAGAGGGCATTTTTGAGAAGCATTTGATAGTATTCTGTATTGGCATTACCAGAGAATTTAAAACGTTTTTTTTTTGTAATAACATAGTATACGGGATTGATTTGAAGAAATTTGGCTTAATTAATTTGATTAATATTATGTTGTTTCTATTCAGAGATAAACAAAAAACAAAACCCTCAGGGGACAGATAGGATGGAATGGAAAATATGGAAAATATGGCACTGTACAACGTAGGTTACAGGATTGGAGAATTCTAAGCCTTCATTAGACAACTTTGTTCCAATATTTCTGCATCCCTTTGTTCTCAATTTCCACCTGAAGACATACCCAAATCTAACTGCCTGTAGCTCAGCCCCAGAGGCAATGATATGCATATTCTTGGTATCATTTGAATGGAAACATTCTGAAGTTTGTGGAAATGTTCATTTAATGCAGGAGAATATAACACAGTAGATCTGGTGGAAGAAAAGAGAAAGAAAGAGCATACGTTTTCTGTTTTTTATTGTTGTAGTATCATCTTTCACATGTACTAGAATAGCCACACAGTCAGATAGGATGCTGGAGATAATTTTGATGGATAACACAAGAGGGCAGCTGTAGGTGTGCAAAGTTTCGGACTGATAACTTCAGGAATGGGTGAGCTACATGACATTTAGCATGAAGTCACCCAGGTGTCCCACACAAGTTGCCCAAATGTACCCAAGTGGCCAAATTGGTGAAATGACCTATAACTATATACAGCAGTGCAAATAACTATACACAACATATCAAAAAGCAAAAAATGTTTTAAAAAATATTAGAAAAAACAAACAAAAAAAACAGTACACACCCCTTGGAAGTCCTCGTCATAATATTTTGCTGCCTGTGCCATGTCCCATAGCAGTCTCTTTCTGATGTAAAGCAGAGGCAAACTGAACAAGTGGTGCATTTCATGCGACACAGAACAAAACGACGCCTCCATGCTGTGCCCTTTTGGCCCTGAGGCACAGTCATGCCTGCAGTAATGACCTGTGGCATATGAACACCACTGGGGGCACAGGTAGAGCGGGCAGCTTGGCACCGGGGCCTCCCAGTCGGAGTCGCTATCACTGTGAAAGAAAACATTTAAAAAATATTTGTATTGTATGAGCCTTTTATCATCACATAAAATAAACAGATATGTATTGATTGTATAGAGCAGAGGGAACAGTCACTAAGGTGTTCCATTCAACTCTGGCCATTGTTGTATATATGTACAGTGCCTTGCAAAATTATTCGGCCCCCTTGAATTTTGCGAACTTTTGCCACATTTCAGGCTTCAAACATAAAGATATAAAACTGTATTTTTTTGTGAAGAATCAACAACAAGTGGGACACAATCATGAAGTGGAACGACATTTATTGGATATTTCAAACTTTTTTAACAAATCAAAAACTGAAAAATTGGGCGTGCAAAATTATTCAGCCCCTTTACTTTCAGTGCAGCAAACTCTCTCCAGAAGTTCAGTGAGGATCTCTGAATGATCCAATGTTGGCCTAAATGACTAATGATGATAAACACAATCCACCTGTGTGTAATCAAGTCTCCGTATAAATGCACCTGCACTGTGATAGTCTCAGAGGTCCATTAAAAGCACAGAGAGCATCATGAAGAACAAGGAACACACCAGGCAGGTCCGAGATACTGTTGTGAAGAAGTTTAAAGCCGGATTTGGATACAAAAAGATTTCCCAAGCTTTCAACATCCCAAGGAGCACTGTGCAAGCGATAATATTGAAATGGAAGGAGTATCAGACCACTGCAAATCTACCAAGACCTGGCCGTCCCTCTAATTTTTCAGCTCATACAAGGAGAAGACTGATCAGAGATGCAGCCAAGAGGCCCATGATCACTCTGGATGAACTGCAGAGATCTACAGCTGAGGTGGGAGACTCTGTCCATAGGACAACAATCAGTCGTATATTGCACAAATCTGGCCTTTATGGAAGAATGGCAAGAAGAAAGCCATTTCTTAAAGATATCCATAAAAAGTGTCGTTTAAAGTTTGCCACAAGCCACCTGGGAGACACACCAAACATGTGGAAGAAGGTGCTCTGGTCAGATGAAACCAAAATTGACCTTTTTGGCAACAATGCATAACGTTATGTTTGGCGTAAAAGCAACACAGCTCATCACCCTGAACACACCATCCCCACTGTCAAACATGGTGGTGGCAGCATCATGGATTGGGCCTGCTTTTCTTCAGCAGGGACAGGGAAGATGGTTAAAATTGATGGGAAGATGGATGGAGCCAAATACAGGACCATTCTGGAAGAAAACCTGATGGAGTCTGCAAATAACCTGAGACTGGGACGGAGATTTGTCTTCCAACAAGACAATGAGCCAAAACATAAAGCAAAATCTACAATGGAATGGTTCAAAAATAAACATATCCAGGTGTTAGAATGGCCAAGTCAAAGTCCAGACCTGAATCCAATCGAGAATCTGTGGAAAGAACTGAAAACTGCTGTTCACAAATGCTCTCCATCCAACCTCACTGAGCTCGAGCTGTTTTGCAAGGACGAATGGGAAAAAAATTCAGTCTCTCGATGTGCAAAACTGATAGAGACATACCCCAAGCGACTTACAGCTGTAATCGCAGCAAAAGGTGGCGCTACAAAGTATTAACTTAAGGGGGCTGAATAATTTTGCACGCCCAATTTTTCAGTTTTTGATTTGTTAAAAAAGTTTGAAATATCCAATAAATGTAGTTCCACTTCATGATTGTGTCCCACTTGTTGTTGATTCTTCACAAAAAAATACAGTTTTATATCTTTATGTTTGAAGCCTGAAATGTGGCAAAAGGTCGCAAAGTTCAAGGGGGCCGAATACTTTCGCAAGGCACTGTATATATATATACACACACACACAAACAAACCAACACACACACACACACTACACATTTCATTGCAAAAAAAAAAATATATATATAAATTAATATATAATATATATTTTTATATTTCATAAAACGGCATTAGCACTTACCCGTCCAGAAGTACGTCCTGTCCTTGCAGAAACAGCTCCTCAGTTCGTTTGAGTCATAACACTCCAAGATTCCTCAAAAAAAAAATCTGTCTCACTTTCACTTTAGAGTTTGACTTCGCTTTACATGATGTATTCGCCATGATATCTTCAATGAAAACGTTGAAACTCCAACTTTCCGAAATACAGCTGCGCGTAAAAAGCCTTACAGCAACTCCTCTGATCGTCAAGGTGAAAATGTTGTTCCCTGCACGTGCGATTACAACCAAGGAATTGTGGTCCAACCCCAAACCATTACATACTGGCTTTTACCTCAGCTCATTGGCTATCTAACCAGCTAGATTTCAAGAAGATCAGTGGTCATTGGGCAGAAATACAGTCAATCATTGAAGCTTCGCTAAAATTATTGGTGCGTAAGGGAGTAATTGCTCGTTGTCGTCAAATCAATTCACGTCGGTCAATACTCCCTGCAAAAAAAACAACGTTTGGCTGTGTTGCAAACATCCAGAGGAATGCACTGAAACCCACCATGACTAGATAAACGTTGGTTTACCGTGTGTAATCAGGCCGAATGCTCCGTAAAAAATTGATAGAGATTGAATTCAAGGCACAGAGGGTTTAAAAAATGTATCGATTTAGGCTATAAAAATTGATTTTATCAAAGAAAACGGCACTTCATTTGATCAATGGAACACTCAAGAAGAGAAATAAGGGCAATATATCAGTATGTATGTCATAATTTTACCTTCAGATGTGAATGTGTAGAAACTGTCATGGCGGAAAATGTTTCTGTTCTTGATTGCTCTTCTCAAACAAAAGCCTGGGATTTGTTCTCTGTAATAGCTATTTTAAATTGGAAAACGTAGTTTGATTACCAAGATTTGTATCTTTTGAAGGGTGTAAGACACTTGCATTTTCACGAATGTTTAATGTTACGAAGTTGTATTTTTAGTTGTCACTCTGAAATTTCCCCTGATGTTGGTCCCTGTACGGGGATCGCAGCCATAACAGTCAAATGAGGCTCAGTAGTGTGTGTGGCCTCCACGTGCCTGTATGACCTCCCTACAACACCTGGGCATGCTCCTGATGAGGTGGCGGATGGTCTCCTGAGGGATCTCCTCCCAGACCTGGACTAAAGCATCCGCCAACTCCTGGACAGTCTGTGGTGCAATGTGGCGTTGGTGGATGGAGCGAGACATGATGTCCCAGATGTGCTCAATTGGATTCAGGTCTGGGGAACGGGCGGGCCAGTCCATAGCATCAATGCCTTCCTCTTGCAGGAACTGCTGACACACTCCAGCCACATCTCAGCTCGGTAACTAATGGCAGTCTCACTACCTCTGGCGAGCAAATGGAGGGCTGTGCGGCCCCCCAAAGAAATGCCACCCCACACCATGACTGACCCACTGCCAAACCGGTCATGCTGGAGGATGTTGCAGGCAGCAGAACGTTCTCCACAGCATCTCCAGACTGTCACATGTGCTCAGTGTGAACCTGCTTTCATCTGTGAAGAGCACAGGGCGCCAGTGGTGTTCTCTGGCAAATGCCAAACGTCCTGCACGGTGTTGGGCTGTAAGCACAACCCCCACCTGTGGACGTCGGGCCCTCATACCACCCTCATGGAGTCTGTTTCTGACCGTTTGAGCAGACACATGCACATTTGTGGTCATTTTGCAGGGCGGAGGTAGCGGTCCTGCTGCTGGGTTGTTGCCCTCCTACGGCCTCCTCCACGTCTCCTGATGTACTGGCCTGTCTCCTGGTAGCGCCTCCATGCTCTGGACACTACGCTGACAGACACAGCAAACCTTCTTGCCACAGCTCACATTGATGTCCCATCCTGGATGAGCTGCACTACCTGAGCCACTTGTGTGGGTTGTAGACTCCGTCTCATGCTACCACTAGAGTGAAAGCACCGCCAGCATTCAAAAGTGACCAAAACATCAGCCAGGAAGCATAGGAACTGAGAAGTGGTCTGTGGTCCCCACCTGCAGAACCACTCCTTTATTGGGGCTGTCTTGCTAATTGCCTATAATTTCCACCTGTTGTCTATTCGATTTGCACAACAGCATGTGAAATTTATTGTCAATCAGTGTTGCTTCCTAAGTGGACAGTTTGATTTCACAGAAGTGTGATTGACTTGGAATTACATTGTGTTGTTTAAGTGTTTTCGTAAATAATTCCCTATTTCATCTAATTTCAGTAGAAATTTAAAAGAAAAACTGTCTCCACACCTGATTTGATTTTCAACATATCAGAACCAATTTTATTTTTGTAAACTTAAGTTTCCAAAAACATTTTTAGAAATGAAAGACAAATGGAATTTACAAAATGATTGGCACCCCAGAGATAGTATTTGTATTTATTAAGGAGTTACATTGTGTTGTTTAAGTGTTCCCTATATTTTTTGAGCAGTGTATTATCTTTACATTCAAGCTGGATTCAAGGCTCCCCCAGTTTAACTAAAAATGTTGCTGTGCGACTAATATCTTTTATTTTGGGAGCACTGTGTATATAATTGCATAACAATATTACACCGCAACACTTCTTCACTGCTCAAACAAGACAGACTGAAACATTGTGTACAAATCATAACGCTACAAATGTTTAAATGTAGCTAATTAAATCAAATCACATGCCAGGCACACAACCAATCCCTTTTCAAGCAAACTTTCCCTCAGAATTGTGCTGCCCCTTTGTCAGCTAAGTAATGGCATTAGCTAGCTAGCAAGAACAACAAAATGCGGCAGAATTGAAGCTTTCCTTAGCAGGAAACTAATTATGAAATGATTAACCACAACCAGAAGATGGACAATGTCGGATATCTGCTACCGATCCATCTCAGAAAAAGTCAAAGATCTACATGTTTTCGAGAGGGGTGACTTCGTGAATTCAAGTGGCTAAGGAGGGATAAAGCTACACACTGTGTGGGGTAAAAGCAGCAGGGAAAACTTATTTTGCTTCTGGGTCCAGCAACCTAAAACACAAGTCATTGCTAAAACATAACTTATGCCAAAAGCACATCAATTTCCTGGACAAGTGCATTGAGGGAAGGGGGCAGGAACAACATCACTACGTCTACTACCAGACAGCCGTATTTGACAGGGAACAAGCCGGTGAACAGGCAGCTAACTCAGCTACAGATTAAATTGAACACCGCTTACTGCATTGCCAAAGAAGAGATGGCTTTTACCAAATTCAGACCCATGTTACTCATGCAGAAAAATGATGGATTACAAATCAACATATGGAAATGAGGTATCCTGTCAAACAGTATACAAGATTATTTAATTCACCTATATAAAATTGTTTGATGTTGCACTTTTGAATACTGTTATTAAAAAGTTGTTTTTATTCTGTCTTGCCCACTCTAGTGAGTTCTACATCAAGGTAACATTTGATGACAATTAAGAATAATAGGACAGTCATTTGCAGTAAAAAAAATATTTAAAAATCTACATTTTAACTGGTGCTTCTTACTTTTGAAGTTCGGGGCAACAGTGCTACCATGAAAAAAGTGAATTTAGTGCCCTGGCTGGAATAGACTTAATCTTCCTCTCATCTAGATAACCCCCCCTACCTACAAATTTCACCTGGGTTGTATTCATTAGGCACCAGTGGAAGAAAACGGACTACATTTCATTTTCCGTTGAAACAATTTCACTACAGTGTGTCCTGTCTAATGCATCCTGTGTCTCACCATGTTCTCAACAGTGCACAGGTACTTGGCACACTGGACGTGCCCGTTGTACTCTGCCAAGTCAGCCGACGAGAAGCCGTCCTGGTCCCGTATGCCCAGGTCCACCCCATTCACCACCAGGATCTGACAGCACTAGGAGAGAAAGAGAGAGGAGAAGGACACACTGAACGGACAAAACTTTGTCCGTTCTTTTTAGGAGTAAGCCAAATGTCCGTTATCCAGATTGTCAAACCTTAATTTCGACATGTTGCTAACCAGGGATATTTGGTAATACTGGCACTGAACACAAGGGCCACTATTTTCAAGCCCCACTGACCCTCTGAATCCAAAGGTTAGCAATGCTAACAAGTACGTGTAAAATCCCACAGTGAATGCTAGCTAAATGCTAACATGCACATTGCAAACATTTTATACAGTCTCTGACAAACCACTTGCAGGACAGACATCCCCAGCTCAAAGTTATACAAGTAACAAAAAAAATGCTACTCACACAAAATAAATGTTTGACAGAAGGTTCTTGATCCAGGAGGGGATTCTCTGTTGTCACCTAGAGAAGCTTGTTTTTGCAAGAAGCTAACCACTTAGCTAGATAATTAGCTATTAAATTTGCTAACCAAATGCACAACTGCAGAGCATTTTGCACATTTTATACCGTTAACTTAATAGTCATATCTGGCTGGCAAACCTTTAGTTGTGAATTCCATACTGTAACTAGATCTCCTGGAGTGCTGCAACAGTGAGTGATCCGGTCTGTGACAGGTGAAATGAAGAGTCTGCTTTATCTCTGTAACGGCATTCTTCCTCCTCTGAGGAGGAGGAGTAGCGAGAAGGATCGGAGGACCAATGCGCAGCGTGATAGGTGTCCATAACATTTATTTTAAGATAAACTGAACACTATGAAATATAAAACAATAAACATGAACGAAAACCGAAACAGTACCGTACGGAAACAAACACCCACAAACCAAAAGTGAAACCCAGGCTACCTAAGTATGATTCAATCAGAGACAACTAACGACACCTGCCTCTGATTGAGAACCATACTAGGCTGAACTCAAAACCCCAACATAGAAAAACACTGCCCACCCCAACTCACGCCCTGACCATACTAATTAAAGACAAAACAAAGGAAATAAAGGTCAGAACGTGACAATCTCCTAACGCAGGTGTTCCCAAACTGGGATACGCGCAATGCCGTTGGGGATACTCCAAATAAAAATTTCATTTGTAGTTTTTTTCCACATTTTCAAACAGTCCATTTATATTTTCCAACGAGGCTATACATTTGGGTGAGGTTTTTTTCCTCGCTTTAGTAGCCTCGTTTCACTGCCAAAAATAAAATTTAGAGACACAGACCAGCTCTACTGGTAGTAATGCTACTACTACTAGGGACATCATACTGCTACTACTACTAGGACATCATACTGCTACTACCAGCTCTACTGGTAGTACTGCTACTACTACTAGGGCATCGTACTTCTACTACCAGCTCTACTGGTAGTACTGCTACTACTACTAGGACATCATGCTGCTACTACCAGCAGTACTACACCTGCACCTGTTGTTCTGCTTCCACGACCACATCCAATGCTAGCATCAGTAATTCTACATTTGTTGTTAGCCCAGCTAGCATGGACACAGATGCAGCTGAAGAGCTACTGCCCCCTTACCCAGGAAAGCACTGAACAGACACGGATGTTGGACCATCGAAGAGGCGCACATATGATGAGAACAACATTGATTTTGGGTTCACTTATATTGGGTGCCTTTCGTCAGCCACAGTATGTTATATGTGCAAAAGTACTCTCTCACAACTCAATGAAACCTTCACTCTTACACAGATATTTAGAAACAAAACATGCCAATTTGAAAAATAAGCCATGGAAGTGTTTTCAGAGATAATAAAGATGACTTTCAAGTAGTATAAAAGCAACAGATACAGTTAATAAGAAGGGGCTAGAAGCGTCTTATATGGTGAACTACCGAGGGGCTAGGACAGGCAAGCTCCATACTATTGTGGAGGACTTAATTCTTCCTGCTGCCGCAGATATTACTGGGACAACGCTGGGGGAAAGGCCAAGAAAACTACACAGACATCATCTTCAAACACTACTGTTCACAATGCATTAGTGACATGGCAAGAGATGTTTTGAAACAATTACTGGTTTGCATACAAGCCAGTGAATTCTATGCGTTACAGTTGGATGAGTCAACAGACGTGGCGGGCCTGGGACAGCTCCTGGTATATGTCTGTTACGTTTATGCATGGCCAGTTAAGGAAGACATCCCCTTCTGCAAACCACTGGAAACCAGGAGAGTTTTTAAGTACTGGACAACTTTGTGACATCAAATGGACTTTGGTGGTCAAGATGTGTTGGTATCTGTACTGACGGCGCAAAAGCCATGACAGGGAGACATAGTGGAGTGGTAATGCGCATGCAAGCAGTTGCTCCCGACACCAGGTGGGTACACTGCAGCATCCACCGAAAGCCTCTTCCTGCCAAGGGAATGCCTGACAACTTGAAAGAAGTTTTGGACACTACAGTGAAAATGGTTAACTTTGTGAAAACAAGGCCCCTGAACTCTCGTGTATTTTCTGCACTATGCAATGATATGGGCAGCGACGATGTAACGCTTTTACAACATACAGAAAAGTGCACTGGTTATCAAGCAGAAAAGTATTGACATGTGCACAGTATTATGTAGAGCCATGTCCACATGGAACTCTATTCCATATCAGGTAACTGATGCAAGCAGTATAAAAATACATATTCTAGAACAGCGGGGACTGTGAAGAGACACGCTTACACATACACATGATAAGACACGCAATCTACACACACACATGGATTTTGTATTGTAGATATGTGGTAGTAGAGTAGTGGCATGAGGGCAAAGAAAAGTGTTATGAAATGTAATGTCATATTTTAAATTGTGTATAACTGCCTTAATGTTGCTGGACCCCATGAAGAGTAACTGCTGCCTTGGTAGCAGCTATTGGGGATCCTTAATGAATACAAATACAGGCATGCGGCTCATACTCATAGCAAACATACAGAAACCAAAAACAGCAGGCGAACATACTAACAACATCGTCAACGAGAGAGAGAGAGAGAGAGATGGGGAGAAGGAGTCAGAAACAACTGCAAAAGAGACGGAGGAAGAGAGAGACAGTGACAAAGACAGCAACACAGACGAATGTCAGCTCATAAAAAAAAAACTGTGCGTCTAACCTTAGGGAGACAATATCAACTTTCCGCTCTCACTCAAATGCATGGTGTAATGGGCTCCCTTGGCTATTTCTGGATTTGTATGAAGTTACCTGTTCGTAATTCCCATCCCACTTGCTGTCTTGACTAGCCTCACACACAGCCCTATACGGTGTCTAACCCCATTGAACCATTGTCATGTGTTCTCCTACAGATCTCTCCCTATGAACGGTTATAAACTGGCAACCCCCCCACCACACACACCTCCAGCTCCCCGTTCTCGGCAGCATCGTGTAGCGGCGTTCCGCCCCAGCTATCGGTGATGATCTCGCCACCGTGCAGTAGCAGCCAGCTGAGCACCTTGGCATGGCCGCGGCTGGCGGCGAAGTGCATGGCCGTGGCACCGTCACCGTCCCGGTCTGACAGGCTGATCTCTGTGAAGCTCATCTGCAACGGATAGTAGAGGCTGAACAGTATGTAGCGCCAGCTGCCATTTGGTTCGGTAACACTTTGTTAGTTGGCTCCCCTTAGTTTATAGATGTTCAACTTCCCACCAACAAATTGGTATCCATTAACCCTAACATTAAGCATTCTCTATCAACCATTGGTAGTGGATGGGTGCTGCTCTGTAGACTAAAGAGCTTTAACTTCTTTGGTGTAGGGGGCAGTATTTTCACGTCCGGATGAAAAGCGTGCCCAGAGTAAACTGCCTGCTACTCAGGCCCAGAGGCTAGGATATGCATACTATTAGTAGATTTGGATAGAAAACACTAAAGTTTCTAAAACTGTTTGAACTATGTCTGTGAGTATAACAGAACTCATATGGCAGGCGAAAACCTGATAAAAATCCAACCAGGAAGTGGGATATCTCAGGTTTGTAGTTTTTCAAGTGATTGCCTATCCAATATACAGTGTCTATGGGGTCAGATTGCACTTCCTAGGGCTTCCACTAGATGTCAACAGTCTTTAGAACATTGTTTCAGGCTTCTACCATGAAAGGGGAGCGAATAAGAGCTGTTTCAACAAGTGGTCAGGCTGAAAGCCTTTAGTTTAGTCACACGCGCGCCTGTGAGCACGAGCTCCGTTCCCTTTCATTTCTAAAGACAAAGAAATTGTCCGGTTGGAATATTATTGAAGATTTATGATAAAAACATCCTAAAGATTGATTATATACATCGTTTAACAAGTTTCTACGAACTTTAATGGACATTTTTTGACTTTTCGTCTGGATTTAGTGTCCGTGCCTTGTGCATTTGGATTACTGGACTAAACAAAAAGATTTGGACATAAAGATGAACTTTATCGAACAAAACACACATGTATTGTCTAACATGGAGATCAGGGAGTGCCATCTGATGAAGATCAAAGGTTAGTGATTAATTTAATCACTATTTCTGACTTTTGTGAGCCCTCTCCTTGGCTGGAAAATGGCTGTATGGTTTTCTGTGACTAGGCGCTGACCTAACATAATCGCATGGTGTGCTTTCGCAGTAAAGCCTTTTTGAAATCGGACACTGTGGTTGGATTTACAATAAGTTTATCTTTAAAATGGTGTATAATACTTATATGTTTGAGGAATTTTAATTATGGGATTTCTGTTGTTTTGAATTTGGCGCCCTGCAATTTCACTGGCTGTTGTCGAGGTGGGTCGCTAGCGTTTCTAGCGTCCCACTTGTATCGGAGAGGTTAAGCACTTAGATGGAAGGGGATTATGTAAATCAAATGTGTTATTGTTGTGTATGTATGCGTACATGTATGTATCTGGTGGTGAGCTGCTAATAAATTACTAAAACACAAGGCATAATGTTCTACTACAGGAACAATCATTCCTGGTTTTCTGGTCAAATGTTGCGTATGCATGCATACATGCATACATGCATACAAACAGTATTTTCACAGGTCACCCCCCAAAGCCAATTCCTCCTTTGGCTGCCTTTCCTTCCAGGTCTCTGCTGCCAATGACTGGAACAAATGGCAAAAATCACTGAGCTGGAGACTTTTCATAATTTGCTAATAAATGTATAAAAAATCCTACAATGTGATTTTCTGGGGTTTTTTCTTCTAATTTTGTCTGTCATAGTTGAAGTGTACCTATGATGAAAATTACAGGCCTCTCGTCTTTTTAAGTGGGAGAACTTGCACAATTGGTGGCTGACGAAATACTTTTTTGCCCCACTGTATCTCCCTCACTAACTTTAAGCACCAGCTGTCAGAGCAGCTCACAGATCACTGCACCTGTACATAGCCCATCTGTAAATAGCCAATCCAACAACCTCATCCCATTCATCTTCTGTACATCTATCACTCCAGTGTTTACTTGCTAAATTGTAATTATTTCGCCACTATGGCCAATTTATTGCCTACCTCCCTTATCTTACCTCATTTGCACACACTGAATATATACTTTTTTTCTAATATGTTGTTGACTGTATGTTTGTTTATTTCATGTTTAACTCTGTGTTGTTGTTTGTGTCGCACTGCTTTGCTTTATCTTGGCCAGGTCGCAGTTGTAAATGAGAACTTGTTCTCAATTAGCCTACCTGGTTAATTAAATAAAGGTGAAATATATATTTTTAATTCAAACGTACTTTGGTGCGAAAAGTGCAAATCAATCCGAAGCATGGAGGCCTACAAACCTGACTCAGTTACACCAGCTCTGTCAGGAGGAATGGGCAGAATTCACCTAACTTATTGTGGGAAGCTTGTGGAAGGCTACCCGAAACGTTTGACCCAAGTTAAACAATTTAAAGGCAATGCTACCAAATACTAATTGAGTGTATGTAAACTTCACATGGGCATGTGATGAAAGAAATAAAACCTGAAATAAATCTCTACTATTGTTCTGATATTTCACATTAAAATAAAGTGGTGATCCCAACTGACCTAAGACAGGGAATTTTTACTAGGATTAAATGTCTGGAATTGGTAAAAACTGAGTTTAAATGTATTTGGCTAAGGTGTATGTAAACTTCCGACTTCAACTGTATAAAGGTCCCACAGTTGACAGTGCATGTCAGAGCAAAAACCAAGCCATGAGGTTAAAGGAATTGTCCATAGAGTTCCGAGACAGGCATGTGTCTAAGCACAGATCTGGGGAAGGGCACCGACACATTTCTGCATTGTTGAAGGTCCCCCAAGAACACAGTGGCCTCCATCATTCTTAGATGGAAGAAGTTTACAACCACCCAGGGCCTTTGTCACAGATCTAGAGTTCCTCTGTGGAGATGGGAGAACCTTCCTGTGAAGGACAAAGATCTCTGCAGCACTTCACCAATCAGGCCTTTATGGTAGCGTGGCCAGACGAAAGTAAAAAAGCACATGAAAGCCCGCTTGGAGTTTTACCATGAGAAACAAGATTCTCTGGTTTGATGAAACTAAGATCATGCTGTTGGGATGTTTTTCAGCAGCAAGGACTGGGAGACTAGTCAAGATTGAGGCAAAGATCAATGGAGCAAAGTACAGAGTTCCTTGATGAAAACTTTCTCCAGAGCGCTCAGGACATCATACTGGGGTGAAGGTTCACCTTCCAACAGGACAACGACCCTAAGCACACAGCCAATACAACGCAGGAGTGGCTTCGAGACAAGTCTCTGAATGTCCTTGAGTAGCCCAGCCAGAGCCCAGACTTGAACCCGATCTAACATCTCTGGAGAGACCTGAAAATAGCTGTGCAGCAACGCTCAACATCCAACCTGACAGAGCTTGAGAGGATCTGCAGAGAAGAATTTAAGGAACTCACCAAATACAGGTGGGCCAAGCTTGTAGCATCATACCCAAGAAGACTCAAGGCTGTAATTGCTCCCAAATGTTCTTCAACAAAGTACTGAGTAAAGGGCCTGAATACTTATGTAAATGTGATCAGTTAGGTTATTTCTTTTTTTAATTAGCAACAATTTCTAAAAAACTGTTTTTGCTTTGTCATTATGGGGTATTGTGTGTAGGTTGCTGAGGGGGAAAACAATTTAATCAATTTTAGAATAAGGCTGTAACGTAACAAAATGTGTATAAAGTCAAGGGGTGTGAATACTTTCTGAAGGCACTGTATGTCCTTTATGGTTAAAAGGGTACTAAAGTACATGTAGGTCTGTGGCATCATGACATTTTGTCAGCTGATTATTGGCATGCAAAAAACTGCCAATCTCACGGTAATTGACCCTTAATTAGCATAAACATGTTTAGCATCTCCAAGCCTCCACTCATACAAGCCGCTGATGTGCCTTTTCTACATTAAAAAATTTAAAGTATTTCAAAAAAATCTATTTCATAATACACCATTGCAATAATCCCATTATTTTAGGCAGGTCTAAAGAAACATGACATAAATGTATTTCAGAAGAACAGAATATGAGCAGGCCTACTGTATGTTATCTGGCTATGGGCCATAGGCCGCAGGCTTGTTCAATTAGCAGACAAGATATGCAACCAGTCCTGTGCCATTATTTTATAGTAAAAATAATATAATTGAAGTGAATAAAATGGAAAAGGACATTTTATATACTTTTATATATTTATATTCTGGAGCGAGTGTGCATATGAAGTGGCTGTGTTGAGCGTAAAAGTGATAATTTCAAACAACTCTAAATCTAACATATAGAACCGATTTGGCAATTTCAGTTGTGAATGATACAAACCTTAAAATGCCTTTATATATATTTTTTTACACCTTTATTTAACTAGGCAAGTCAGTTAAGAACAAATTCTTATTTTAAATGAAGGCCTAGGAACAGTGGGTTAACTGCCTGTTCAGGGGCAGAATGACAGAATTATACCTTGTCAGCTAGGGGATTTGAACTTGCAACCTTTCAGTTACTAGTCCAATGCTCTAGCCACTAGCCACCCCATATATGGGCTGCATGATGCAACTATAAGCTATTGATGATTTGAGAAAGTCGCAAGAAAAGCTTCCCTCAGGCTGCACATGCTCTTTCATCAAGTGATCGTACTTTCACCCATCAGACTATTCTCAATTCAAATGTTGTCTTTACTAATATATAAAATGAGTTGCGATTTAGAATGGCCCATTATCAAAGAGTCAGGTGCAAAAAGACATGTCATCTGTATGCAGTCAAGAGCGAATGGAGGCCGCTTTCCTACCAATTCATTTTTCAATCATGTTGGATAGTCTACTTCGGCCTGATAGTCTACCTCAGCCTCTCGCTACGTGACAGGTGATATTCCGACCAAACTCATGGTTGTGAGATATGATGTAGCTAAAAAGGTAAATGTGTGGGCCTATAAATAATGAAAATATAAAAAACATCCCTTTCACTAGGTTTTTTAAAATCACATTCACTATAATGGTAGGCTAACTCTGTAAGCCACCCTGCACAATCAATGAACCAACAGCATTGCGTAGACCTAGACATTCTCTCCCAGACTCATGAATAGAAAGTTAGGAGCATAGCATAATGTAACCAGTCCATCCAGTATAGGACTATCTATACTAGGACCTGATGGAGGGACAGTAGATCCCTGAGTACCAGGCCATTAGGACCTGATGGAGAGACAGTAGATCCCTGACTACCAGGCCATTAGGACCTGGTGGAGGGACAGTAGATCCCTGACTACCAGGCCATTAGGACCTGATGGAGGGACAATAGAGCCCTGAGTACCAGACCATTAGGACCTGATGGAGGGACAATAGAGCCCTGAGTACCAGGCCATTAGGACTTGATGGTATTTAGAAAGTTGGGTACTACCAAAACATGTCCAGAGTGCATAGGAGGAGATTACCATGGCTCAACGGTCACGTGGATTTTGACTGCGGTCATGATTCATGACTGCCGTTGTGGCAGTAATACAGTCACTGCAACAGCCCTATGTACACCCACAGTGGATTTATGTAGTGCTTGTCTAGGACCCAAACACACAATACAATAGTACAACAAATACAGTAGAGTAAATGACAAAAGCAGACCGTATGAATCAGGACAATGACCTACCAGCCAGACAATGACAGTGTTATGGCCCATTTGGGCAGCAGCATGCAGAGGTGTCATCCCGTCATTGGCTCTGATGCTTGGCTCCGCCCCGCAGTCCTTCACCAGGTATTGGACGACCTCCAGGTGGCCCTCCTGGCAGGCCAGGTAGAGGGGTGTGGCACCATTCTTTGTTTGGGAATCGACAACGCTAAAAGAGGATTAATAGACCTGTATTCAACTTTATTGAATGAATTACCATGTAAAATTACATTGTGATTCTTGAACAACACCCAAAATAGTTGTAAGACGAGAAGAGTGTATAAACATGGATCCGGTTGCCAACACTTGGGCATTAATGCTATTCGTGGGGGGGTTCTGAATACCCAAACTAATCTAATCACTGACAGGTCAACCATAACTTCATAACACCCTCAGATTGGGCTTGGTCAAAGTTGGAACCCTATAAGTAGCCTTTCCATGAGGCTCCAGTCCAAGTCACCATAACTGGGGAAGTAATTCTGATTAGCACATCGAGCCAACTCCACCCCCTGGAGCCAAACTACACCCTCAATGTTCTCACAGTTCCCCAAAGGCCAACAGGATAGACCATCCAATGACAATTCCCACACTTGCCCCAGATCTCCTAGTCACAGCGGGAGGTCAAGCAGTGAACAAGTGCTTCCCCTCTAAATCCCATAAGGCCTTTCTTTATTTGGACACTGACTGACAAGCAGGCAATGAGCCCGTTAAGAGGCTTTACCGCCCCGCTGGTTCTGCTCCTCACTACCCCAGGGTTAACCAGGCAGCTGTGTGGTGACAGGCCAGAAATGGAGGGAGGGACGGGACAGGTGGAGTGGGTAAGAGGGGGAGGGGTAAAGGAGGAGTGTCTCCCCTCAAACCAAACAACTCCACCCCGTTTCACCTCACCGGACAGAGACAACATAGAACCCAAGCCAACAACTAACTTGACCGAGTAAGCCTCCCCCTTTGTTTTGTGTCTCAAGAACATGACAAAACTCCAAACAGTAGGTGTTACTGACAGGGCATCCTTAGGATTTGGGGTGATGCTCCAGGTCAAAACAATCACCCCTTAAATATTTCACCACAGGAAAGGGACCTGCAGTTCTGTCATCAGGAAGTGGGCAGACAACTGCATTATTCAGGAGTGTAACTAAAGTGTAACTAAAGAGCTCTCCTGCATCCCGGGGTCTGGAGAGGGAGAACAACATAGGTTTATGGAAAGGGGCTGGTGCTTATATACTAACACTCACACAACCCCCCTCAAATACTACTGGAGAGAAGATGCACCAAGATGTCCATGTGCTCTTATGAGATGCCTCATGACAAGGGGGACTTACTGAGTTCTAGCCTAAACAGACTCAGGCACTCCTGTAAAGGAAGTGCTTTTGGAGTACAGGTGTAGATTTCAAAGGGCTAGTCCTTGTGAGAGGGCAGCAATACAAAGTGCAACAATAGATGACACCGTCGCACAAACGCACACACCCAATATATATCTATTTTTTTCAAGCTTTCAATTAGTCAACTTGAAATTGCCTCCACTATTACTGGATGTACAGTGTAAAAATACACACCCTTCTCCCCTTCAAGGCCAATCTTATCATTATTTCATAGATTATCTCACACCCAGATCAACCTTTGTGTGAGAAAGATGGCTTTACATGGTCGCACTAGTGCAAAAATCACTTACATTTTTGACATTCTCAATTATTTAGGTGCTACTATTTCAGTTTTCTAGCTTGCTGTGGCCTGCACCCTTAGTCTCAACAGGTACAGTTGCGGCCAAATACACTGCTCAAAAAAATAAAGGGAACACTAAAATAACACATCCTAGATCTGAATGAATGAGTTGTATGTGCTGACAACAAAATCACACAAAAATTATCAATGGAAATCAAATGTATCAACCCATGGAGGTCTGGATTTGGAGTCACACTCAAAATTAAAGTGGAAAACCACACTACAGTCTGATCCAACTTTGATGTAATGTCCTTAAAACAAGTCAAAATGAGGCTCAGTAGTGTGTGTGGCCTCCACGTGCCTGTATGACCTCCCTACAACGCCTGGGCATGCTCCTGATGAGGTGGCGGATGGTCTCCTGAGGGATCTCCTCCCAGACCTGGAATAAAGCATCCGCCAACTCCTGGACAGTCTGTGGTGCAATGTGGCGTTGGTGGATGGAGCGAGACATGATGTCCCAGATGTGCTCAATTGGATTCAGGTCTGGGGAACGGGCGGGCCAATCCATAGCATCAATGCCTTCCTCTTGCAGGAACTGCTGACACACTCCAGCCACATGAGGTCTAGCATTGTCTTGCATTAGGAGGAACCCAGGGCCAACCGCACCAGCATATGGTCTCACGAGGGGTCTGAGGATCTCATCTCGGTACCTAATGGCAGTCAGGCTACCTCTGGCGAGCACATGGAGGGCTGTGCGGCCCCCCAAAGAAATGCCACCCCACACCATGACTGACCCACCGCCAAACCGGTCATGCTGGAGGATGTTGCAGGCAGCAGAACGTTCTCCACAGCATCTCCAGACTGTCACATGTGCTCAGTGTGAACCTGCTTTCATCTGTGAAGAGCACAGGGCGCCAGTGGCGAATTTGCCAATCTTGGTGTTCTCTGGCAAATGCCAAACGTCCTGCACAGTGTTGGGCTGTAAATCACAACCCCCACCTGTGGACGTCGGGCCCTCATACCACCCTCATGGAGTCTGTTTCTGACCGTTTGAGCAGACACATGCACATTTGTGGCCTGCTGGAGGTCATTTTGCAGGGCTCTGGCAGTGCTCCTCCTGCTCCTCCTTGCACAAAGGCGGAGGTAGCGGTCCTGCTGCTGGGTTGTTGCCCTCCTACGGCCTCCTCCACGTCTCCTGATGTACTGGCTTGTCTCCTGGTAGCGCCTTGCTGACAGACACAGCAAACCTTCTTGCCACAGCTCGCATTGATGTTCCATCCTGGATGAGCTGCACTACCTGAGCCACTTGTGTGGGTTGTAGACTTCGTCTCATGCTACCACTAGAGTGAAAGCACCGCCAGCATTCAAAAGTGACCAAAACATCAGCCAGGAAGCATAGGAACTGAGAAGTGGTCTGTGGTCACCTCCTGCAGAACCACTCCTTTATTGGGGGATGTCTTGCTAATTGCCTATAATTTCCACCTATTGTCTATCCCATTAGCACAACAGCATGTGAAATTTATTGTCAATCACTGTTGCTTCCTAAGTGGACAGTTTGATTTCACAGAAGTGTGATTGACTTGGAATTACATTGTGTTGTTTAAGTGTTTTCGTAAATAATTCCCTATTTCATCTAATTTCAGTAGAAATTTAAAAGAAAAACTGTCTCCACACCTGATTTGATTTTCAACATATCAGAACCAATTTTATTTTTGTAAACTTAAGTTTCCAAAAACATTTTTAGAAATGAAAGACAAATGGAATTTACAAAATGATTGGCACCCCAGAGATAGTATTTGTATTTATTAAGGATCCCCCACTCTTCCTGGGGTCCAGCAACATTAAGGCAGTTCTATACAATTTATAATATTACATTTCATAACACTTTTACAACACATTAAGTGGGTCCCCTTAGGCCACTACTCTAGTATCACATATCTACAATACAAAATCCCTGTGTACATGTTTGTAGAGTGGTGCAGCGGTCTAAGACACTGCATCTCAGTGTTAGAGGAGTAACTACTGACCCTGGTTCAGCGGTCTAAGGCACTGTATCTCAGTGCTAGAGGGGTCACTACAGACCCTGGTTCAGCGGTCTAAGACACTGCATCTCAGTGCTAGAGGTGTCACTACAAACCCGGTTTCTATTCCAGGCTGTATCGCCACCAGCCGTGATTGGAGTCCCATAGGGCGGCGCACAAATGGCCCAGCGTCGTCCGGGTTAGGGTTTGGCCGGGGTAGGCCATCATTGTAAATAGGAATTTGTTCTCAACGGAGTTGCCTAGTTAAGTCAATTTTAAGAAAAATAAATCATGTGTAAGCGTGTATCTGTGCGTCTCTTCACAGTCCCTGCTTTTCCATAGTGTTAGTTTTTATCTGTTTTTTAAATCTGATTCTGCTTGATGTGGAATAGAGTTACATGTAGCCATGACTCTACGTAGTAGTGTACCTCCCATAGTCTGTTCTTGACTTCAGAATTGTGAAGAGACCTCTGGTGGCATGTCTTGTGGGGTATGCATGGGTGTCCGAGCTGTGTGCTAGTATTTAATTATTATTATTTATTTTTTTTAAACAGACATTCAGCATGTCAACACTTCTTACAAAAACAAGTATAGATGAAGTCAATCTCTCCTCCACTTTGAGCCATGAGAGATGTACATGCATATTATTAATGTCAGCTCTTTGTGTACATTTAGCGGCCAGCTGTTTTGCCTTGTTGTGAGCTAATTGTAATTTTCCAAGGTTCCTCTGTGGCACCTGACCACACGCCTGAACAGTAGTCCAAGTGAGACAAAACTCGGGGCTGTAGGCCTTTTGATACTGTTGTTAAAGAGCCAGAGAAGCACTTTATTATGGACAGACTTCTCCCCATCTTAGCTACTGTTGTATCAACTTGTTTTGACCATGCCAGATGATAATCCTTGGTCCGGTCAACAGGAAGTATTATTAAAGAGATGCTTTACACTGAAATACAGATAGAGATGTAGTAATCCCAGAGTTAATGATCCAAGGTCAGTTTTACATTTCACCTCCTGATGATTATGATGACTGACCGTGTTAGAATAAAAATACAAGGCTTAATCATGCTCTGTCTCTCGTCTGCAGGTATGTTTTGATGTGAGAGGAAGCCAGTCCCATCATCGCCACCTCACGCACTCTTAAGATAGCCTTGGGCCCCCAGTTGGCCCGAAGGTTGGTCTTCTACACCTCATCCTTCGTCCTCATTTTATAATGCACACCATATGTGTATTGACGTACAGATTGAACTGATTTATATTACAATTATCATAATGCATGTATTATATATCTATAACACCTGTATAATGAACTTTCAATAAAGCGTTTCACATTCTCCACTGGTGAAATTAAGTATCTCATTGAAATACTATCCTGTGTCCTCAGATTAATGCAGATGAAGAGAGTATGATATGCATAGGTGTCTTATTCTGTATATATGAATTACAAATCAGCCTTTACTTAAATAATATTTCTAGTCTATTGCATAGTTACAATGTGTAATGATTGATGTCTCAGGAGCAGGAGCGGTAAACACTGTTGAAGTGTATAATTGTAATGCATACATGCAGACACAGCATCATTAAAAGTATGTATATAGGACATGGCACAATAAAGTTATTATATTCTACTCTATCAATAGGCTTCATTTATGCCATCCAGACTTGAAGTTGATACAACAACTATGATAGCTGAGGTTCATAGATTGGTATGAATATTAGTTCAGGACCTAACGTTTCCGGGTCCATACACAGATCGGCTACATACTGTAGCTAGCTACACATCCATAGGCGTACAGTTATTTTTATCCTTCACTACACAATAAGTAAATAGCTAGCTAGCTATGTTACATCAGCTGCATTGCAAGGCACGCTTACACAATTGTACATTACATTTGCAGTAAATGCTTTAGCAGGCTAGATTCTTTAGATTCTTTCTCAGGAGTCCCTAAAACATTAAACACAAATTACAATTTCATACTCATGTCATAACACTCAGATAAATCGCTATTTAGCAAGTTGTCAATTAACTTTATGCCCCCAAAAATATATGCAGAAACATCTGTCTCTACATTAACTAACATATTCCTCTCAATTATAAATGTTTTGCCTGACTCGTTATGATGTTATAACTACTTACATTTGCTTCCACCGTAATACTTTGTCACCCATCTTTGCTGAAGAAAGTCACCAGGGACAGAGGTCCCCCCCCCAACTTTTAAAGAAGGAGCCACTATTTTTTATTTTTTTACATCTTTACTTAACCAGTTAAGAACTAATTCTTATTTTCAATGACGGCTTAGGGACAGTAGGTTAACTGCCTTGTTCAGGGGCAGAACCGATTTTTACCTGGTCGGCTCGGGGATTCAATCTTGCAACCTTTCGGTTACTAGTCCAAATGCTCTAACCTGCCGGTGTGGTCTAGTAGGAAAACCACTGTGTGCAGCTCACCCTGCACTAACATAAATAACATCAGCATGTCTACTTCTGCATCTTTTACTAGCAAGTTAGTGATTTCATAACCCTTGTTTCTTATGCTTATATGTTAACGTGGGCTATTTTTAGCACTTTTCTGGGATGCTTGATTGTTTTCATTGCTTTACTGGGAAGCTTAGCAGAAGTAGACATGCTCATGTTATTTATGTTAGTGCAGGGTGCGCTGCACACAGTGGTCTTCCTACTAAGGCACACAGCCTCAATGCTCACAGTATAACTCTGGTTCATAGGCACAGAATAACTGCATACAATAGCTGTTGGATCAGCAGAAGCATTCCGAGCAGTTAGAGGGACATCAAATTAGGTTACTTTGTGTCTACCAACAGCCCTGGCATAATGTACATTTGCTGAAGCATTACGACAATTCAGCAACACAATGGTCGGGATTAACTGAGCTGGGCTTTGATAAGTCAGTGTCTCAATGCAGCCATACAATGCTGTGAAAGGATCCAGAAACCCAAAATATTTGGGTGGATTCCATCCTCCTACTATTTGGTTGTATCTTTTGCCAAGATACAGTTGAAGTTGGAAGTTTACATACACCTTAGCCAAATAAATTTAAAATCAGTTTTTCACAACTCCTTACAGGTCTTGGCTTGGCTGATGTCTTTTACAGGTCTTTGCTGATTTATTTTCATTTTCCCATGATGTCAAGCAAATTGCCACTCAGTTTGAAGGTGGGCCTTGAAATACACTCAAAGCTACACCTCAAATTTACTCAAATTATGTCAATTAGCCTAATCAGAAGCTTCTAAAGCCATGATGACATTTCTGGAATTTTCCAAGCGGTTTAAAAGGCACAGTCAACTTAGTGTATGTAAACTTCTGACCCACTGGAATTGTGATACAGTGAATTATAAGTGAAATAATCTGTCTGTAAACAATTGTTGGAAAAATTACTTGTGTCACGCACAAAGTAGATGTCCTAACCAACTTGACCAAAACTATAGTTTGTTAACAAGAAATTTGTGGAGTGGAAAATTAGTTTTAATGACTAACCTATGTGTATGTAAACTTCCGACTTCAACTGTAACTGCCAACAAATTCTTCTTGTAGCGATCAATGAGCTTACTGCAATGTTCTACTTGCAATTTTAACCACTCGTCAGCAGAAAACTGCTCTAAATCAATGTCGAGGTGTGCCCACCACAAACTGCTGTTTTCAGCTCGCAGCATAGGTTATGGATGTGACTCAAATCTGGACTCTTCACTGTTCACTCCAGAACAATCCAGCATTTTTACTTGCACCATTCCAGGGTGCTTTTTATGTGTGTTTGGGGTTGTTGTCCTATTGGAAGATCCACAACCTTCAGAGACAGTTTTTGGACACTGGTTTGAAAATTGCACTCCAAAACACCTTGGTCTTGCACACATTCAAGGCCCCCAGTACCAGAGACAGCAAAGCAACCCCACAGCATTATCGAACCTCCCCCATAGTTGATTATAGGGAGGGTGTTGTTTTCTTTGAACACTTCATTTGGGCAATGGTAAACATAGGAAGATCCCACTGCTGAGGGAGACACTCAAAATCCCACCAACAGTAAACAAGCCTACATTTTGCGGGGGAAATGTTCGGTGGATCATTGAAAACATTTGAGCTCTTTGGCAGTACAGATCAGCGGTGTGTTTACTGACAACCAAATTAAGCATTCCATAAAAAGACCCTACAATCAAAGATGGGGAGGCTTGATAAAGTTGTGTTGGTTTGCTGCCTCTGGTACTGGGGGCCTTGAACATGCGCAGGGCACATTATCAGGTGTTTTGTAGTTCTATGTTCAACTCAGTGTCTAAAAAATGGGGCTCCATTGAAGATTGTGGGTCTTCCAGCAGGACAACGACCCCAAACACACATCAAAAAGCACCCAGGAAGGGTTAAAAAAAGATGCTGTACTGTTCTGGAGTGGTCAGCAAAGAGTTGAGATCTGAATCACATCCAAAACCTATGTCGAGATCTGAAAACAGCAGTTGGTGGAGGGCACCCCTCAAATGTTGAAGAATTAGAGCAGTTTGCTGCTGAAAAGTGGGACAAATTGTCAGTAGAAAGGTGCTACAAGATGCATTTTGTCTGTAGTCATCTTGGCCAAAGGCTGTGCAACCAGGCACTAGCTCCAGAATGACAATAATTCTGTCTTAATGTTTTTATTAAAATGGTAAACTTATGTTTACAAAATAAAATCTGTGCTACAATGTAGAAAATCCAATAAGGTGTGGTGACCAAAAGTTTTCAATATCACATTTTTTAGATTAACTAGGTAATTATTTGTTGAGAAAACTGCAAGGGTGCCTATCTATTTGGCCCAAACGGTATATTACATTTGTCATTTAGCAGACAATCTTATCCAGAGCGATTGAAAAGGTATTGATAAACATCAAGTAGTTAACAGACTTGGATAAACCCAGACAACAATACACCTTGTTAGTAAGTTGAAGTTGTAACAAAAAGCAATACAGAAAAGTGGGAGTGCATTAGGCTAATCCAAATCCTACACTTTAGACCCAGAGAGAGCGAGAGACACAGTTGAAAGTTCACCCACTGTCACACAGTCTAAAAGGTTTATTTTATGGCCCTGTCGCTGTGCCTCCCTTGACCACATTCTGCAATTAAGCTCTGGCAAAGCTCTTAATCTGCTCTAATTGATTGTGAAACATGTTCACTCTGTGTGTGACCATCTCGCAGAGGTTTTCCTTGTCTTTTATGTTCCAGTAGCACTATCAGCAGAGACTCATCCTGTTAGCTTTGTTGTGAGACAGGATGACAGTGGAGGACAAATTCACCGATTCAGCCCTATGAGCCCAGGCCCATAAAAAGTAAATAAACATTTTAAAAAGATAATGTTATTTTTGTATTTTCTCAAGCTCCCTCTCGTCTCTCTCTGCAGCAGACCAACTGTATAGTGAGAAATATGTTTGGAACATCAAATCGCAATATCCAGTCATAATACATATTGTATCGGCATCCAACATGCTGACTAGCATTGTATGCAAGAGCATTGAGGAATAAATGTACACGTTATTCAACCATTTCTTCCAAACTGCTCATGTGCGTCAAGCGACATCTGTGTAGCCAAGAACTAAAATAGAACGTGGTTTCATTTCAGACGCTTGACGTGCTCCCTTCAACACATTGGTTTATACAAGCATATAACCACGTGGGTGATTGAAAGATGAATGCACCTTAAAGTTGGTTGCCAACCCCCATATATACAGTGGGGAGAACAAGTATTTGATACACTGCCGATTTTGCAGGTTTTCCTACTTACAAAGCATGTAGAGGTCTGTCATTTTTATCATAGGTACACTTCAACTGTGAGAGACGGAATCTAAAACAAAAATCCAGAAAATCACATTGTATGATTTTTAAGTAATTAATTTGCGTTTTATAGCATGACATAAGTATTTGATCACCTACCAACCAGTAAGAATTCCAGCTCTCACAGACCTGTTAGTTTTTCTTTAAGAAGCCCTCCTGTTCTCCACTTCTTACCTGTATTAACTGCACCGGTTTGAACTCGTTACCTGTATAAAAGACACCTGTCCACACACTCAAACAGACTCCAACCTCTCCACAATGGCCAAGACCAGAGAGCTGTGTAAGAACATCAGGGTAAAATTGTAGGCCTGTAAGTAGGAAAACCTGCAAAATCGGCAGTGTATCAAATACTTGTTCTCCCCATATCATTCTATACAACCTTCCCAGCTCTGCAGATTTTGCTGCGAGGAGGCAGAGTCATTAGATCATTTATTTTGGTACTGTCCACATGTATATGTAGCTCGTTTTTGGTCACAGGTCCAGGATTGGCTGAAGAGTTGCAACATTTACCTGGAGCTAACGCTGCAGATAGCAATACTGAGTGATTTGAAAAGTTAGTCAATCGATCAATAATATAATAATTATTTTAGCAAAAAATTATTTTATTTACAATCTGTAGAAACTATGAGAATATAAAAGGTTCAGAACTGAAGATTGAGGATTGACCACAAGTTCTCAATGAGATTAAGGTCTGGGGAGATTCCTGGCCATGGGCCCAAAATATTGATGTTTTGTTCCCCGAGCCACTTAGTTATGCCTTATGGCAAGGTGCTCCATCATGCTGGAAAAGGCATTGTTAGTCACCGAACTGTTCCTGGATGGTTGGGAGAAGTTGCTCTCGGAGGATGTGTTGGTACCATTCTTTATTCATGGCTGTGTTCTTAGGCAAAATTGTGAGTGAGCCCACTCCCTTGGCTGAGAAGCAACCCCACACATGAATGGTCTCAGGATGCTTTACTGTTGGCATGACACAGGACTGATGGTAGCGCTCACCTCGTCTTCTCCGGACAAGCTTTTTTCCGGATGCCCCAAACAATCGGAAAGGGGATTCATCAGAGAAAATGACTTTACCCCAGTACTCAGCAGTCCAATCCCTGTACCTTTTGCAGAATATCAGTCTGTCCCTGATGTTTTTCCTGGAGAGAAGTGGCTTCTTTGCTACCCTTCTTGACACCAGGCCATCCTCCAAATGGCTTCACCTCACTGTGCGTGCATATGCACTCACACGTGCCTGCTGCCATTCCTGAGCAAGCTCTGTACTGGTTGTACCCCGATCCCGCATCTAAATCAACTTCAGGAGACAGTCCTGGTGCTTGCTGAACTTTCTTGGGCACCCTGAAGCCTTCTTCACAACAATTGAACCGCTCTCCTTGAAGTTCTTGATGATGCGATAAATGGTTGATTTAGGTGCAATCTTACTGGCAGCAATATCCTTGCCTGTGAAGCCCTTTATGTGCAAAGCAATGGTGACGGCACGTGTTTCCTTGCAGTTAATCATGATTGACAGAGGAAGAACAATGATTCCAAGCACCACCCTCCTTTTGAAGCTTCCAGTCTGTTATTCGAACTCAATCAGCATGACAGAGTGATCTCCAGCCTTGTCCTCGTCAACTCACACCTGTGTTAACGAGAGAATCACTGATATGATGTTAGCTGGTCCTTTTGTGGCAGTGCTGAAATGCAGTGGAAATGTTTTTGGAGATTCAGTTCATTTGCATGGCAAAGAGGGATTTTGTTATTAATTGCAACTCATCTGATCCCTCTTCATAACATTCTGGAGTATATGCAAATTGCCATCATACAAACTGAGGCAGCAGACTTTGTAAAAATTAATATTTGTGCCATTCTCAACTTTTGGCCACGACTGTGCATAGGTTCAGAACTTTTGTGAAATAGCACAGTTACAAAAATATGGCAAATATAAATCAAACTGGATGGACAACAGAAATAGAGGAAGGCCAGGACTAAAAACAAACAAAATATAACAATTGTAAAATAGATGTCCGTACACACACACATATTTACACCCCAAAAATGTATGGGGGATTGGAAATGATGCAGACAATTACAATGATGAAAGTTGCAATATTAAAGCTGAGTCACCTCCTAGAAAAATAAAACAAATCAAAAAAAGAAAGAACACTTCTCCCAGTACTTGATATGGGGATATAATCTACATGCATGCAGCAGCCTCTGTTTTAAAACCTTTAGATTCAGTCTGTCATTCAGCACTGTGTTTTCAGCATTGTGTTCTCTCACTGGGGACAATTTTCATACACGTCACTGCATTTCGTATAGATCTGCTGGCTGGGAGTCTGACTACCAGAAGGGCCCAGCATAAGTTACATTTTGTATTGTTGGATACAGACTTAAGCCCGTTTCAATATAATTGTATAATTAGTCTAAAAGTAGTAATTGTGTTATGTGTTAGATGGAATGGTCTATGTGCATTGTATTTGGGCAGAGGTAAAGTACAAAAGTGGGCCCGTCTCTAAGGGGAAGAATGATTCCATAACACGGAACCCAAACCGGCTGCGCACGTGCACCATCGTGCGCACATTTATTTTGTACCTCCACACCAAACGCGATCACGACATGCAGGTTAAAATACCAAAACAAACTGAACTAATTACATTAATTTGGGGACAGGTCAAAAATCATTAAACATATGGCAATTTAGCTAGCTAGCTTACACTTGCTAGCTAATTTGTCCTATTTAGCTAGCTTGCTGTTGCTAGCTAATTTGTCCTGGGATAAACATTCAGGTGTTATTTTACCTGAAATGCACAAGGTCCTCTACTCCAACAATTAATCCACACATAAAACTGTCAACAGACTCTCCTCCTTCTAGGCTTTTTCTTCTCTGGACTTTATATTGGAATTGTCAACTTAAATAAATTAGGTGCATTACCACCACCGACCTCGTTCGCCTTTGTCACCCACGTGGGTAGAACCAATGAGGAGATGACACGTGGGTACCTGCTTCTATAAACCAATGAGTAGACGGGAGAGGCAGACTGACTTCTATTTTCGCTCTTGGCGTGTGGGTGCAATAATTGAATAATATAGATATCTAAATTTATCTTGCAACACTCGCGCACGCGACGCGAGTGATGTAGTCAGCCTGTAAGGGTTGAATAGGAGCCTTAGCACTGTGTCTGGAGTTAGATCGTAATTACTGTTCTATAAAAAAAAACTGTCATATCTTCAATGTTTTATACCATTATATATTCTCATAATATGAAGATACTTTCTTAGGGATGGAAAGTGGTGTTAGGTTTAAGTTCTTTGTGTATGAGAATTATCTAGTGGACCGCGGTAGACTGCAAGAATGTGTACTATCTGTAACTTAAGGCTTCTCCTGACTGATAAGACCTGTGATGTGGAGGAGTACCTGACTCAAGCTGGTACGATAACTCCACCTGCCCAGAGATTGATTGTTCATCCTAGACACAGAAGGGGGGCCTAGTCAGAGATTATAAATATATGCGTTTGTGACTTTATATCATGTCTTGAAGCTATAACACCCAGTGTAGTGAATAAATCTAGCCTGAGCTTCCTTTGGCATTTGTCTGGATTATTGAAGCAGACTTTAACAGTATAGAAAACAGTTATTCAGAGACTCACTACCTCAGCTCACATATTATCTGGAGATCCAGTAATTTTCAGAGCCGCTCTCTTGTCTGGCTGGTTCTGGAGGTCCCACACTGACCGGGGGAAAAAGCTTTTAGTTGTTATGCTCCCAACTCATGGAATCGCCTTCAGGCCACCTTGAAATTAGATTTGCTTGTTACCATTGAACAGTTTCTGTCAAACAGGAGGTTTCTGTCAAACAGGAGGTGATATGAGAGAGTTGTGTTTGGTTTAATAAATCTTAATGTATTGATATGATTTATTGTATGTTCATGTTCACAGCAGTCCCTTGCAAACAAGACCCTGGTCTCAATGGTGACACACCCAGTATATAAAAAATGAAATTGCACCTTGTGTACTCTACTATTCTAATCCTCAACAGTAAGTTAAGACTCAGATGGAGTTCCAAACCCTTTTTTGGGGGAAAAGCTGATTCACGGGCTTATAAAGGTGGAACAGTATGTTGTGCTGTCAGAACTGTGAATTAGATGGATGATATCAACTTACAAGTTTTATAGTGGTTAGCCTAACTCAAATGTGTACAAAGTAAAAACAAAATAACAAAATGTGAGCACTATTGCACACTTTTTTTTTACCTTTACTTAACTAGGCAAGTCAGTTAAGAACAAATTCATTCTTATTTTCAATGACGGCCTAGGAACAGTGGGTTAACTGCCTTGTTCAGGGGCAAAACGACAGATTTGTACCTTGTCAGCTCGGGGATTTGAACTTGCAACCTTTCGGTTATTAGTCCAATGCTCTAACCACTGGGCTACCCTGCCGCGCCACGGAACCCCGCGTGAATGTCTTGCCTTGAAGTCAATTGTCAAAACACATGGTGATCTGGGGAATGGATTTCAGTGGGAATATAGGGCCTTACATTTTTCCTGCACTGTAAATTGAGCAAATGTTTAGTATGTAGATTTCCAAGGCCTTGAAACCATCGGTCTGTAAATAACAAGCTTTAGACAAATCCAATCCTCACTACGTACTGTGCAGCTAGCTAAGTCTGTGGAAAAAGGGAAACTATAAGGAGCAAAATCATGATGCTGAATGCAAAGCTTTTTACATTTCGCTAACTAGTGCTCAATAAAACAAATGAAGGAAAGGTGTTGCTGATAAAGGAGACATGCTTCCTTGTGATTTCTGTCAAACAGGCCAATTACCCTTCGAAATCCATGAGATAACATTCTGTTCTACAGTATGTTGCATCATAAACCCTGACATAAGAATACTATCTTCCCACAGCAAAAAGCTTTGGTTAAACAATGCCAGAGACAACTAGAAAGCGATCCAGTTCTTCATGCCCATATTAGTTTCCCTCATTAGCGTATCGCTAGTTCGCTACTAGGCTCATCCAAGATGGCGTAGCAGTCAGACGTCTTTGTCCTTCGTCTTATCGTGTCCCACGTCTGTCCCGAAGCAAGCACCAATTAGCCTGGAGCTAGCCCATGCTAGGCCCAGTCTCCCGGCTAGCTGAAGAGGCCCATCAGCCACCCCTGGGCTACAATACCCGGACACCTTCTACTGCTGGTTTGGGGCACGGAACCCCGCCGATCCTTCACGACTGGATTAACGACGTAACCTGCTCGAGAGGGTACTCAACTGGCCCCTACGCCGCGATGTCCCCTTTATGCCCATCTGCTATCCCGCTAGCTGTCTAGAGCATATTGGACTGTTAGTTGAATATATCCATCGGCCAATTTCTTGGGCCACTATACCTATTTTGCCAATTGGACTTGCACCCCTCTGCTACTCGGAACCCTACTAATCCATCACAACTGCTAGCTGTCTGAATCGCCGTGTCTTCAGCCAGCCCAACCACTCACTGGACCCCTATGATCACTTGGCTATGCGTGCCTTTCCCTAATGTCAATATGCGCTGTCCATTACTGTCCTGGTTAGTGATTGTCTTATTTCACTGTAGAGCCTCTAGCCCTGCTCAATATGCCTTAATCTACCATTTAGTTCCACCTCCCACATAATGCAATGACATCACCTGGTTTATATGTCTCTAGAGACAATATCTCTCTCATCATTACTAAATGCTTAGGTTAAACTCCAATGTACTCACATCTTACCATCCCTTTGTCTGTACATTATGCCTTGAACCTATTCTATCACGCCCAGAAACCTGCTCCTTTAACTCTGTTCTGAACGTACTAGACGACCAGTTCCGTTAGCCTTTAGCTGTACCCTTATCCTACATCACCAGAAGAACAGAGGAGAGGTTTTTTAAATGTGATGACATTGAAGCAATGAAGAAAACTGGTTGGATCTGAAAAAGGCCATGTAAAATCATTTTGTATTTATTTTCCACCCAAATTGCAAACTAAATCCAATGACATTGTGACTTTGATATCACCATGCGGTAAAATGTGTTTATTGACAGAGTTAAAAAACTCTAGGTTTTCAGTTCTCTGCTTCCCACTCAGACCACTAAGAAAGTCCTAGTAAAAATCTTACTTCAGAAATGTTTTTTTGCTAAAAAGCTATTTGTGCATTTTAAAGGAAATATATTATGCTAAGGTACTTCATTGTTACCCAGAAATTATTTTTAAAAATATATATTTAAACATCCCAAAATTCTGTCAGGGTTAGCCACATTAGCGCTGTTTGTGGACAATAGCTAGGTAAGTGGGTTAGCTTAGTATTAGCATTGGCGCTCTTACTTTGGGATGTGTCTCAACAGGAGTCGGAGGGAGGGCAGGTCTCCCTTGGCAGCAGCATAGTGGACAGCCAGGGCCCCAGTCTCTGTGGACACCCCGGCATCAGCCTCCCCGCTCTTCAGCAACCAATCAGTGATCTCGTGATGGCTGAACCGGGAGGCAAGGTGGAGAACGGTGGCTCCGGAACTATCCCGGTCCTGAAAAAGATGAGAAACGTGGAAAATATCAGAAATAGGCATCAGGGCTTATGTGTCGGGTTAGTTCAGTTACATCCTAGTAGTAGCCTAGATCAAGGACACAGCACGTACGTACACAGGACCATTCAATGTCTGGTTTGTGCTAATGTATGCCTTGTATCGTCCAATCAATTCACTGGACTCACTTCACCTTTATGTCAGGAACAAGAGAGTACTATTTCTAAAACAACAAAATAGCTCCATACAGCATTAAAAAAGATGACATCATTACTCTGCATTTCGCATTTCGCTTCACTCCACAGGTAGTATCACATTTTTCATTTCATTTCATTACAGTACAACGGCTTGATTTGTTTGATCGTAGCTAGCTACATAGCTAGCTACATAGCCGTCTTTGTATCAAAGATAATTGTGTAGTCTAGAGCGATTTCCTAGGTTAGCTAGCCAGCTATAGTCGTTCTTTTAACGCAACGTAACGTAATCAACACTGCTAGCTAGCCAGCTAGCCTCGAATAGCAGCACAGTAGAAACTATTACACTCAACGGAACGACTTGATTAGTGTAGTGTCAACAACGCAGCCACTGCCAGCTAGCCTACATAGTCAACAACGCAGCCTCTGCCAGCTAGCCTACTTCAGCAGTACTGTATCATTTTAATCATTTTAGTCAATAAGATTCTTGCTACGTAAGCTTAACTTTCTGAACACTCGAGACGTGTAGTCCACTTGTCATTCCAATCTCCTTTGCATTAGCGTAGCCTCTTGTGTAGCCTGTCAACTATGTGTCTGTCTATCCCTGTTCTCTCCTCTCTGCACAGACCATACAAACGCTCCACACCGCGTGGCCGCGGCCACCCTAATCTGGTGGTCCCAGCGCGCACGACCCACGTGGAGTTCCAGGTCTCCGGTAGCCTCTGGAACTGCCGATCTGCGGCCAACAAGGCAGAGTTCATCTCAGCCTATGCCTCCCTCCAGTCCCTCGACTTCTTGGCACTGACGGAAACATGGATCACCACAGACAACACTGCTACTCCTACTGCTCTCTCTTCGTCTGCCCACGTGTTCTCGCACACCCCGAGAGCTTCTGGTCAGCGGGGTGGTGGCACCGGGATCCTCATCTCTCCCAAGTGGTCATTCTCTCTTTCTCCCCTTACCCATCGGTCTATCGCCTCCTTTGAATTCCATGCTGTCACAGTTACCAGCCCTTTCAAGCTTAACATCCTTATCATTTATCGCCCTCCAGGTTCCCTCGGAGAGTTCATCAATGAGCTTGATGCCTTGATAAGCTCCTTTCCTGAGGACGGCTCACCTCTCACAGTTCTGGGCGACTTTAACCTCCCCACGTC